>NC_030430.2:9522726-9602726 GCF_001660625.3 Ictalurus punctatus | reverse complement strand
TTGAGACAGACATCAGGGCCAAGAAACGAGTCCTGCGCAAAGGTCGGTGATTGAGTGCCTTTCTTTCTTTTTTCTTTTTTTTTCTTTTTTTTTAAATGGAGAGGTTTTTTTCTTTTTTGTGTAATGGGTTCAGAGGTGTGTATAATTCCACAACTGCAGCTCTGGAGAATGTATCTAAATCAGTGCGCCTGTGGAAGACAGCTGTTGAACTGGAGGAGCCAGAGGATGCCAGAATTATGTTGAGCCGAGCTGTGGAGTGCTGCCCAACCAGTGTAGAGGTACACTCATACTCTCAAACTGCTGTTCAGCCAGTAATGTGTTTTGTATCATTCTAACATGTCACCTCTGGCCTTAGCTCTGGCTTGCCTTGGCCCGGTTAGAGACTTATGAGAATGCGAGGCGTGTTCTAAACAAGGCCCGTGAGAATATTCCAACAGATCGTCACATCTGGATCACAGCTGCCAAGTTGGAGGAGGCCAATGGCAACACGCAGATGGTGGAGAAGATCATTGACAGAGCAATTACTTCATTGAGGGCCAATGGGGTTGAGATCAACCGTGAGCAGTGGATTCAGGTCAGCCATGAATGCTTGAGTAGTTATTTCTAAGCTAATGTGATTTGCTTTGTAGCTGACACTTTAAAATAATTAATTCCACTGATGCATGACCAGATAAAACATGTTTATTTGCATTATTGTCTCTCAGTGGAAAAAGATTTAAGAATTTTTCGTGTCAAGTTTCCAAGATTGCTATTTCAAAATTTGGATTTTTATAACTTTACAGGGAATTATAATCATGCAGTACAAAATTACATCGGTCATTTCCAGTCCATTATTTGTAATTGGATAATGGTTTAAAAAAAAAAAAAAAAAAAAGTTAAAACACTGCTTTTCTGCTGATTACAGTTCAATGCTTGCATTTTCAATTATCACATTAGGGGACTGTGAGGGTCATTCCAAAAGCTTCCGTTTATATTTTTGAAATGGTTCATGGTGAATTTTGAGGTATGTTTTGGATTGTTGTCCTGTTATAGCAGGGGTTCTGTACATCCTTAAAAATCTTAAAACTTCTTAAATTCCTTAATGTAAAAATAAGGCCTTGATTAGCATCAAAATGTCCTAAATTCATGTTTCAAATGTCTTAAAAATGCAACTGAACCGACACCAAAAAGAAGATTTAGCTTTTATTTTTGCTTGTTGTTTTTTGAAAGGGTAAACCTATGTCACTGTGTTGCACTCAGTAAATGCCGCTCCACACAAACCTCATCTTTGTCTGTGCTGAAAGTTTGAGTTGCTTATAACATGCATTTAGAGCACAACACATGCCAGATTCACTTGGCTTCACGTTAGTGTAATCTCAAACATTTTTGTGGGTAGAGGTTTACTGCATTTCACCTGATTGGTAACGAGAAGTGAATTTAAAAAAATGTTTCCAGCTAATCGGATGTATTCCTGCAGTTTTCCACCAAAATATGGTAAATTGTAAATGGTCTGCACTTAGCCAAAGCACTTTACACTGCGTGTCATTCTCACACACACACACTCTCACACACCAATGGCAACTTGCCATATGGATCAACTTGGGGTTCAGTGTCTTGCCCAAGGACACTTCGGTATGTGGGGTCATGTGGGCCAGGAATTGAACCGCCAACCCTAAGATTAGTGGACAACCCGCTCTACCACCTGAGCCACAGCCACAAGGTTTAACACATAAAAGTGTCTTGTCAAATATATTACTATTACTATTTGTTCCCCACAAATTTAAAATTGATTAAGTATTATTCAGTGCAATAGTAATATTACAAAATGGCAACAAGAAGCTTCTTGCTGTCAATTAGGGATCTTGCTTAGCCTTCTGGCCAGCATATGTGCAGTTCTATCTGAACATTTTCTTGGTATTCCACATCTTGCCTAGAGTTCCACAGTTCCCCTTAACCAGCATTTCTTAACACATCTGAAAGTATAAATTGGATATTTTTTATAACCTTCCCTTGCTTTGTTGGAATAAGTTATATAAATTTTCAGATCCTTAGTCAGTTGCTTAAAGAGGAGTCCATGGTTGTTCAGTGTTGGCACACAGTTTGAAGAGTCAGAGAACGTATTACGCTCTGGAATTGTTATCCTTAATGGCAATTCCTGACCTGCCTAAGGAGTCGTAATAAGTCAGATAAGGAATAATTAGTTAAGTAAGGTCTGAGACTACAGTTAGAAGGGTTTTCAAACTATTCAACAGGCCACAATTTTTATTTCTTTTCACAACTTTGATATATCGAAGTAACTGCTTTATATAAACTAACTGTGCATTAACATTTGCAGAATGTCTATTTTATTATTATTGTTTGTTGTGGCAGTTGCATTGACTACTTTTCACTTCAAAAATCAATAGAATATGTAATTTGTACAGGGGTGTCCAAACTTTTGCATGCAACTTATATGCTTTACAGTTCTTAAACAATTGAACTGCACTGAAGACTAATGTTGTGCAGACCATTATCTCTCTCTATTTTCTTTACAGGATTCTGAGGAGTGTGATAAAGCTGGTAGTGTGGCCACTTGTCAGGCTGTAATCAGAGCTGTCATTGGCATTGGCATTGAGGAGGAAGACTGCAAACACACATGGATGGAGGATGCAGAGAGTGTAAGCAGCTTCATTATTAGTATTTTTGGACTGAAGGTCCGACACAACTATGAACTTGATTATCATAGATCCAGGTGGATGAAAATCTAACGCTCAACTCGTATGCTTGGGTTTCTGGATTTATACTGAGGTATGATGAGGCGGGTCAGGCTTCCTGCTAGGGATGGATGATATCTTATCATTTGTGATATACCGGTAGAAATTCTCCCCACAATAAGAATGAGTCTTTCCACAATAACGATAAAGCCTAGCTGATGACATATTTCTCTGTGCGATGGTCTGCGTCCCATTTGCAGCTCACGGAAGGCGGCCATGAAGCTGAGTGGGAGTTTATCGCTAAGCGAGGAGCTACCTCTACAATCTGGAGCTGGTTTGCTTACAGAAAATCTGTTTTATTTTTAGATCAATGTTTGTGTTTCTATGGCTCTCAAGATCACTGCTATCACTTGTAGCATGGTACAAAATTTATATTGTCACTGATGTCGTTATCACAATAAATACCAGAAAATATTGTGATATGGTTTTAAGTCCATATCACCAATCCCTACTTGCTGCCTCTCTTCAATTAGTGGTGCTGTTTGTTTTTTTGTTCAAAGGGAAATCCTGGGGTGGAATTCCAATTCGCACCCCCTTAAGGACTGCATTTAGGGGTCAACTTTTTGTATGGTTGAAAAAAAAATGTAAAGACCATGAACTTCTTGTGCTGTGTTTTCATGGAACTTGCTCCAAAGTTCCATGCATGATTTTACAATGCATATGGCACCATGTATCACCTAAATGTTTAGTTCCCTGTGCCTTTTAGAAAAACAGAGGGATCCACATTCATGGAACATGCTATTTTCACACAAACAATGCAGTACGTGAAAGTTAAGTACATGAAGGAGCAGAGTTGGTCGGAGTCTGGTGTTGGGCCATCCTGCTTGTTGTCTTACAACAGATAACCTAAAGTGAGATTTAAGAAGCAGTTTATGACCATCCTAGACAGGCAAGCAGAAAGTTGAATTTATGTAAGCAAACAGTGTCCTTCCTTAACTGTACAGTCATGTGAAATATAAGCACCCCATGGAAATTGTTGGCTTTTTTGACATGTATATTTTTGTAACAGTTACTATTAATATAGTTGATGTACTTGAACAAAACCACAAGGAAAAATAGCCATTTCAATCAAATAGCAAATAATAATTTCAAATAGCAATCTTTTGTGGAAAAAGTAAGTACACCCTTGGCCTTGGAATTTGTATTGCCCCCTTTAGCAGAAATAACTTCTTGTAGGCGTTTTACATAATTGTCCACCAGTCTCTGACATCATCTTGCTGGAATTTTGGACCATTCTTCTATGTAATATTATTTCAGTTGCAAATTTTTGAGGGTTTCTGTCATGTACTGCTTGTTTCAAATCCCCCCCACAACATTTCAATTGGATTCATATCCAGGCTTTGACTAGGCTATAACCCTCCATGTCTTCTTTTTCAGCCTTTCATTGGTGGATTTGCTAGTGTGCATAGGATCATTATCCTGTTGAAAGGTCCACTTTCAGTTCAACTTTCAGACAGATGGCCTGACATTATCTTCAAGCACTTTTTGACTCTTTTTATGCAAAATACAAAGGATGCTCACTGGCAAAATGTAGTATTGCTCTAATGTTCATTTTAGACAGCAAAAGCTTTTTCCTGCCACACCCCACATGCAGGTCAAAATTGTGCGATCTCTTTCTGGTTGTAGACTCATGTACTTTGACACAAACAGTTGTCAAATTTATTTTTTTAATCAGACAGTCTGCTCTTGGGCTGAATTTGCCGGTATGGCCAGTCCTGAACAAATTCGCAGTCATTTGAAATCTGCGCCACATGATTTCCCTTACAGTGGAATGATGTATTTCAAATAATTGAGATCTTTTTAAATTCCTTGCCAGACTCCTAGGTATCCACAACCATTTTTCTGATGGCCTTATAGAACTCTTTAGATCTTGACATCATGACACTGCACACCTCAATAACAAAGGGAACACCAGACACTAGATATGAGAGGTTTAAATAAGATAGGTTCTAATCACTGACATGCAATCTTGAACACCTGATTCTTATTTTATGGATTTGAAGGTGTGATAAATGTAGGGGTGTACTTACTTTTTCCATTTGGCTGATCTGGGGTGGTTTTTTTTTTTGGTTAGCTTAAATTGTGAAAAATTTATTACAAAATATCAATTTTATGCTATTAGATAGGTTGTATAAAATTTATTAATAGGCACTGTTTCAAAGAGGATCAAATATTTGCTTGTCCAAATATGTCCAAAAAAAAACCCAGCTACAATTTCCATGGGGTGTGTGTATTTTTTCACATGTCTGTCAAGCTTTCTTAGTATGGTTTATGGGTTGTACAGGAAATAAAATTTTGGGGGGTTATTGCTCACAAAGTTTCCATAAGTGCACACTAAATTTGAAGGATATAAAATGTTATTGGTTTTATTTGTTTGTGTACTTAGAGTCCCCTCTGAAACTACTGGAATGGCAAGGCCAAAATTTTGCTTGTGCTATACACCAAAGGCATTTGGGTTTGTTATCAAAATATGGATGAGATGAGTGCTTAGGATTTCAACTTTTAGTTCCTGGTATTTATACCTAGATGCACTAAACATAAAACATAGAACCTTTTGTATCAGACAACCCAATATTTAAGTGAGCAAAAGTATAGGAACTGATAAGACCTTTATAGTACATATAAGTATATAACACTTAAAGTGCACCTATTATGGTTTTTCAAATATTACCTTTCATGTGGTGTGTGTGTGTGTGTGTGAATGTAAAATGTCTGCAAGGATTTAAAAATCAAACTTACTGACTCCCAAAAAAAGGAACCGATTCTGAACAGCTGAAACGAGTTGTTAGTAATTCCAGACTTACTTCCTGCGCAAGCTTACGTAGGTTTGTAACAAAAAAAAAAAAAATGCCTCTGGTCTTCATTGGCTGCTCACGAACAGACTTAGCTGAAAATCATTATGGTAGTGGGTGTTTCCTTTTCAACACACGCTGACAGTGGTAGACCAATCAGAGCAGAGTATGTTCTCTGAAAGGAGGAGTTTACAATGAATCCTTTAGAACGAATCATTGAACGAGTCATTTGTGACCCTTGGGGAGGGGAAAGGGCAATGCTGCAATTTAAATTATGAACACATTTAAAGTATTTTTTGACCTTGGATGCATGTAAATCTACTGTGAGACCTTTAAAACGAAATTGGGCGTGTTTTAAAACCATAATAGGTGTGCTTTAATATTTGGTTGCATATCCCTTGCTTGCAGTAACTACATCAAGTCTGCAACTCATGACCACCAAGTTGTTGTCTTTTTTCGTTTGTGTTGCTTTTCCAGGCTTTTACCACAGCCTCTTTCAGTTGTTTGTTCTCACATCAGTCTCGTCTTCAGGAGGTGAAATGCATACTCAATTGGGTTAAAGTCTGGTGATTGATTAATTTGGATGCATTTCTCAGTAAATTGGCAGATAAAATGCTCCTGTATTCATTCCGCTGCTACCATTAGAAGTTACATCAGTAAAGATTACTGAGCCTGTTCAAGTAGCAGCCATGCAAGCCCAAACCATGACACTAGCTCCACCAGGTTTCTCAGATGAGCTTGTATGTTTTGGATCATGAGCAGATCTTTTCTTTTCTTCACACTTTGGCCTTTCCATCATTTTGATAGAGGCTAATCTTGGTTCCAAAACCTTTGTTTCTCATCTCTGTATTTCTTTGTGAACTACAATCTGGCTTTCCTCTTATTTCTGTTGTTGAGCAGTTTGTATCTCATATTATGCCCTCTATATTTCTGCTTTCTGAGTCTTCTTTGAAAGATGGATTGTGATACCTTCACCCTTGCCTTGTGGAGGTTGTTGGTGATGAGCCTGACTGTTTTTTTTGGGTTTTTCTTCACATCTCTCACAATGTTTGCTATCAGCTGTTGTCGCATTCTTTCTGTGTCTGTTACTCAGTGCAGCAGTGGTTTCTTTCTTTTTCAGGACATTCCAAATTGTTGTATTGCCTCTGCCCAATGTTTATGCAGTGGGTCTGATTAGTTTTTCCCTTTTTTCTCAGCTTTAAAATCGCTTGCTTTTCTCCCATAGACAGCTCTCTGATCATGTTGGCCTATCCTTTTTAACAACAAATGCAGTCAGTCTTCACAGGTGAAACTGACAGCTAAAACCAAGAGTAGATGTTCAGAGCTATTTATTGTTTAAACAATCAATCTAACGGGACACACCTGGGTAACAAGAAACACCGGTCAGTCATGTTTTGATATTTTTGTTTGCCTACATATTGGGTGGTCTGATACAAAATGTGGATAATTTGTCATTTAACACACACACATACCAGGAACTAAAAGCTGAATTTCTAAAGTTATATTCATCTTTTGATCTCAAAATCAAATGTCTTCAGTCTACAGCAAAAACAGCTGAATTGGCCTTGACATTCCAGTAGAGGGGCTGTATGTTACATTTAAAATAAGGTCTAACTTGGACCTTGCTGCTGTTTGTGTTTTTGTGTGTTCATGCATGTTCTAGTGTGTGGCTCATGGTGCACTGGAATGTGCTCGTGCCATCTATGCCCACGCGTTGCAGGTCTTTCCAAGCAAAAAGAGTGTGTGGCTGCGAGCAGCTTACTTCGAGAAGAGTCACGGCACACGGTAAGACAGCAGCTCTAAATTACATATAAATTGTTAGTAACAATTTTTTTTTCCCTGTCATTTATCTTGAATCAGCCAGGAACAGTTTAAATTGGAACCTTGCAGGCCAGACCGCTAGCTGTCAATGGAGAATGTGATGCATTCTGTCAGTAAATGTGGCAAAGATCCACCAACTTTCACAGAAAATGGCCATTTGACTGACAGCGCAAATCACTAGCCACAGACTGTTCATTTTAGCCCCAGGTATCCCAGTTGGCGACTCATTTTAGTGCTCAGTAACTACTCATTGTGTGCTCCCGCATTGTAGTGCATGTGCATCGTCCAGTGATGTAATTTTCTTTGTCGGTAAACAATCACAGAAGTGTGTTTTTTTTTTTTTTTTTTTTTCTTTTTTCTCCTTAACAAATTATAACAGCAAATGGCAATTTGCAAAGCACAGCTTTATTCAAGTACAGAGCTAGATGCTGGAACTTTCTGGAAACCTAATGTGACTGTGTTAACAGGCTTATGTTTCAAAACAACGTCTTTCCCAAAACAACAAGGTCTTTCCCAAATCAAGAAACTGATATTTAGGTTATAGTTGGCAATAGACATCGAATAATATTTTATCAGACTTACTTTAGTTTTTGTATTTGAAACATTTCAGAAAGATCAGAAAAGACAGCCCAAAAGCTCTGTGCACAGCACAATGTGCCAGTTTCCATGTATGTCCACGTATTGCAGAAAAATGCTGGAAGTCAGAAATGCACACCACTGTTAATTTGTGTCCGCGCAAAAGATAGAGAAAAAGAAAATATGTCTACCTTTTTATGTACCTGAATGTTTTGGGTTAGTTCCAAGTCCTTTAGTGCAGTTTTTGAGTTGTTAGCTGGGATTGGAATTTTTGATTAAACCTGGAAACCCTCCCCACGAGTAAAGGTCAACATTAACGGGCATTTTTAAACTGACCAGGCGGATGGATATGGAGATTGTGGTCTAAGAGAGAATTAATTTCCTATAGCATTTAGTACACCTTCAAGTCTATAACATTTAAACATTTGGTTGGTAATTTGGTACCTTGGTTTTGCAGATGAAGAATTTGATACCAGAAGCAACAGTGTTCATAGCATATGCTAACCGTTCCACAGCGCCTTTTATTTTATTTAAAATTAAAATTTTACCAAAGTAAAAAGTATATTGTGTGCAGAGAACAAGCAGGGACTCTGGCAAGACTAGCTATGACTGCATAATGGGCGAGCCAAAAGGTAGCACAGGTGCCCTGAGACATAAAGCAGCCAGCCACTTCACATGAGTGGTGGGGCGACAGCATCCAAGCATCCCAGTTTACCAAAAACACACTATGCCTATGAACCCTCCAGATCCACACCTTTAACCTAAGAAAAAAAAAAATATTAACAAAGGGCTTGAGTAAACAATGGTGTTTCCAGGCGAGATTGTGTCTGAGTCCCGAACACTATTTGGAAGGCTGTTCCATAACTTTCTAACACTTAATAACATAATAGGACATTATGACTGTACTGTGACACCACAACACAGTATTGGACAAGAATAAAATATTTCAGTTTTAGACACTTGCTATTTATTCATTCTAATAATTTTTAACAATTACAGTGGATATAAAAAGTCTACACATTCCTGTTAAACTGGCAGGTTATTGTTAAAATAATAATAATAAAAGAATCATGCCAGAACCTTTTCTACTTTTTTTTGTGAAATTTCAACCTATAAGTTAAAGTGAAAAATAAGAATCATTTTAAGGGGAAAAAAAATTTAAATGTACAATACTCTGGTTGCATAAGTGTGCACATCCCTATGCTAATTAGTTGAAGCACCTTTAGATTTGATCCCGGCATTCAGTCTTTTTGAGTAAGAGTCAATCAGTTTGGCATAAGCACTCTAACTCTGTCAAATGGAAGGCTCTTCCATAACTGTGAGGCTATGCAAGCGAGAGCTCTGCCCGAGCTGTAGCCTTCTTTATTTGAGGTACCCACAGAGAGCCTGCACCTTTTGAACGAAATGGCGGATAAAAAAAAAAACAGACATTTGCTCAGGTACTCAGGAGGTCATTCAGTGCTTTATAGGTTAATAGTAGTCTCTTACAATCAAGGAAAAAACCTGTTGGGAGCCAATGCAGTGTGGATAAGATAGGGGTGATGTGGTCATACCTTTTGGTTCTAGTAAGGACTCTGGCTGCTGCATTCTGGACTAACTGGAGCTTGTTTATGCACCAGCTGAAACATCAAGACAGCAAGGCATTGCAATAATCTAACTTGGAGGTAACAAAAGCATGAACTAGTTTTTCTGCATGATATAGTGACATCTTTACAGCATATGTCACTACACTACATTAAACTGTATGCATTAATGTACATAATCTCACTCTCCAGTGCCAACCAGAGGAGGATGGGTTCCCTTTTGAGTCTGAATTATCTCAAGGTTTTATTCCTCAGGTCATTTCATGGAGTTTTTCCTTCCAACTGTGACCTGTAAAGCTGTTTTATAATGTCTACAGTTAACAGTGCTATACATTTTAAAATTTTTACATAAATTAATTCTTAAATTGAGTGTATGAGGCATTTTTGCCACCTTGACAAGTTTTTGCTGTTGCTTGGAGTGACTAATTGATTTGTCTCTTTCTGTCGCTCTCTTAGAGAGTCTCTGGAGGCTCTTCTGCAGAGGGCAGTCGCTCACTGTCCCAAGGCAGAGGTGTTGTGGCTGATGGGGGCCAAGTCCAAGTGGTTGGCTGGAGATGTCCCTGCAGCCAGAAGCATTCTTGCACTGGCCTTCCAGGTGAATCCCAACCCTAGATCATTTTCACACTCAGACAGTATAAACTACACCATATATCAGTCTTAAATGTCTAAAGTCACTTAGCTTTATTGTAAATAAAAACCCATTTCTATATAAAACCACAACACTTTATAACTTAATACTGCATTATGACCACACTGTGACACCACATCAGTGTTAGACATGAATAAAATATTTGTTAGTTTGTTTTAGTTAGTTTTAGACACTTGCTATTCACTCATTGTATTAAGTTTTAACAATTACCATGGATATAAAAAGTCTACACATTCCTGTTAAAATGGCAGGTTTTTGTTAAAATAATAGTAAATCATACCAGAACCTTTTCTACCTTTATTGTGGAATTGCAACCTTTAAATTAAAGTGAAAAACAATAAATCATTTTAGGGGGGGGGGGGGGGGGGGTGTACAATAACCTGGTTTCATAAGTGTTCCACACCCCTATACTAATAATTATTTTAAGTACTTTAGCTTTTTTCATGGCATTCAGTCTTTTTGAGTAAATCAGTTTGGCAAAAGCATTCTAACTCTGTCAAATTGGTTGGGCATCTCCTGTGCACAGCCCTCTTCATGGCTACCCCACATATTTTTGATTGGATCTAGATTTGGTCTCTGGCTGGGCCATTCCCAAACCTTCATCTTGTTTTGGTGAAGCCATTCCTTTGTTGATTTGGAGGTGTGCTTTAGGTCATTCTCATGCTGAAAGAGAGAAATTGTCTTCATCTTAAGTGTTTTAGCAGATGCTTTAAGGTTTTGTACCAAAATTGTCTGTCTGGTATTTGTAGTTATTCATTAATCCCTCCACCCTGATGAAAGCCCCAGTTCCATCTGAAGAAAAGCAGCACCAAAGCATGATGCTGCTGCATCCATGTTTCACCGTGGGGATGTTCTTTTGGTGAGGTGCTGTTTTTTTTTTTTTGTGCCAAACATATCTTTTGGTGTTATGGTCAAAATGTTAAACTTTTGCAAAATAAATACACCCAAACCCACCAAACCATCTGGAATAATGTGTTATGGGGTCTTATGAGAGCAAACATTAGCTGGGTTTGGAAGTTTTGTGTTTTTTGGGGGGTTACAAAGTCTTCTGTCTTACCTTGTAGCCGGGACATTTGAAGTATTCGGGAGATTGTTCTCGCATGAAAGAAGCAAACAGTACATCCCAGGAATTGCTGCAGTTTTTTAACTGTTGCTGCAGGCTTCTTGTCAGCTTCCCTGGATAGTTTTCTCCTGGTCTTCTAATTAATTTTAGTGGGATGTCTTGGTCTTAGTGATGCTACTGCTGTGCTATATTTTCTCCACTTCTTGATTTATTGTCTTTACAGTGTTCCATTGTATATTCAATGCCTTGGAAATTTTTTGTAACCTACTCCTGATTTAC
The DNA here is from genome assembly GCF_001660625.3 of Ictalurus punctatus. NCBI lineage: Eukaryota > Metazoa > Chordata > Actinopteri > Siluriformes > Ictaluridae > Ictalurus > Ictalurus punctatus. Next base: position 9,591,231 of record NC_030430.2, on the reverse strand, counting down.
AGTTTTCAACAATGAGGCCTGGTACCTACTTTGTAAGCTTTTTGCAGCCCATGGCTTTTCCAGATCGATTTTACCAAAATGTCAGGAAAATGCTATAGGAACAATTGTACTTTATTTGGGGTGAATCAGTCACAGTAAATGATGGCAGGTGTATACTAATTAGCATTTAACATGAGTTTGAATAATGTTAGTTGTTTCTGAACACTGACACATTCCCAATTATACAAGGGTGTATATGCTTGTGTAAGCTGGGTATTGGAAGTTTTTTTGTTTTTATTTTTCCCCCTAAAACATTTCTGGTTGTTTCACATTTTTATAGGCAATTTCATGATAAAGGTGAAAAAAGATTTGAAATAGTTTAACTTGGTTTCATTTTCTTTTTTTTAATCACAAAAACTTGCTATTTTTCCAGGGATGTGTAGACTTTTTATATCCACTGTAAATATGTACACTCTGATGTGCACTTGCACAAAACTACCTGTATATTTTCATTACTCTAAATATACACGCATCATAAATGCACAAATTTTGTGTTTTGTATAGAACAGAGGTGCCAGAGTCTTGTCCTGGCGATTTACCTCCCTGGATTTTTTAGTTCCAACCTTAATTTTAAACACATTATCCGGGTTATGATAAAATTCGTGTATGTGCATGATGCCCTGTGATGTACTAGTGTAATTTGAGTGATCTATGTTAAGCAATGTCTGAGAGGAGGGCCTGAATGTTAGATCCAGGTGTGTTGGAAGTAATCTCTGTATGGAAGTGAATCACCAGGGCAAGACCATAGAACAAAGTTGGGTTGTTAATCCTGGCATTTCTGGAAAACTTTAGGTGAAGTAAAAAGGAAATATTTATCATTTATACTTTTTTTTTTTTTTTTTCTTTTTATATATTCATAAACTGGCAAATTACTCAAGAGTGTATCCCTCGTTGATAATTAAAAAGATGATGTGTTGTATTATGTTTGAGCGTAAACTGGAAGTGTGGCATAATTCCACTGTATATCATGCAGTGTGTCTCAAAGTTCACATGTATGTACTGTGATGCAGCATGACAACATCCATATGTTAATAATGGCTATTGAAACAGACACTTCTGCACCCTTGGTGCTTGGGCCTGTTTATCACTGTCTGCAGCTATGTTTTTATTTGGAATTTGTTGATGTGTGCTTATGAGTATCTTCATCAGTAATGTTACCTTTATGCAAATAACAGGAGGGTATTTATTGTTAAAACTAGAAACATTCCTCCAATAATTCTTACATCCATTTAATTTCCACTTAAGAGCTCTTATGTACCAGACATAGGCCAAGTGTTCAGTATGTATTAAATTTTCTAGACAAAAAGTTATAGCATAAATGTAATAAGATTTTAACATGTTTAAAGTGTATAATTGATGTATAATGTGAAAATGGCCCAAATAGTATAATAAATTATATACTGTTGCAATTTAAAGAGCTTGAGTTAAACTTTTCAAACCTGAAGTAATTTAGTAGTTTTCTGATGGCTTTTCCTTTTTGTTTGTAATTTTCTTCTGATTTCTGGAAACTGGTTCATACAGTGAAAATGAAAACCTTGTGTGAACCCATAAAGAACATTTCTTGGTGTGTAGTTTTGTTACCTCATTCAAAGTATGCTTAATTTTCCCTTATCTAAACTTAAAAATCATACACTATAAGGCTTTACAGTCATAGCCTATTATCGTTTCGGATAAATCTCAATCCCAAAGCATTGAAGAATGTTTGTGGATGTTAATGACAATCTAACCAAACAAAAAAATATTATTTGGGTGCACTCTTAATAAATGTTTAAAAGGGAAATGTTTGAAATAATTTCAGTTTGGTTTTATTTATTTTATACTGTTTTATGTTTCCATTTTTGTTTTAAATTTTCTTCAGATTAGCTGTTCTTTATCCCCTTATCACAACTTTATTTGTTTGTTTGTTTATTTTACTTGTCCCAGCTATGAGCGTAAACCAATGTCTCTCGTTCCAGGCCAACCCCAACAGTGAAGAGATTTGGCTGGCTGCTGTGAAGCTGGAGTCAGAGAATAATGAGTATGAGAGAGCTCGCAGACTGCTTGCAAAAGCCCGTAGCAGTGCTCCCACTGCCAGGGTGAGTGACCAAGAATAAATTTTAATTTTAGCCAAGTCCAGAGAGGTTATGACTAGAGAAGGCTTCCTTCTCAGGATATTCACCCATACTTTAGTTTTTCCCTTTTTACTTTTCGTCATGAACAAAATTCCGAGAGATTAATAGCTGCACTTTGGTGGTTAGTCAATTTGTGATCTTCCAGCTTGTACAACTAAAGCTCAGAGTGTTTGCAGGTTACAGACAACTATTAATAAAGCACAAATCATACAGTGATGGGATTCAACATTGTCACATCTCAGTGAGAATGATTAACTCCCAGATTTGAGTAACTACTGCTTGTTCTCTTTATAGCAAGTGGTGTTTTCTTTTTTTCTTTTTTTTTTCTTTTTTTTTTATTCTGTGGCTGCCCGTTTTTAAATAAACCAACTTTAATAATGGTTCTCATTGATTTAGTTAATGTTTCACTACTCAGAGGTTTTTAGAGCTGGTTGCTTGTAGAAGATTATGGTTTTTCTCATTTCTAGGGCCAAGGTTCAGGTAAAGAGTATTAGTTTCCTGTCTCTCCTAATGATGTGGTGAGTGCCATAAAGTGATAGAAAAGGTCTTTGCCTGGTCTTGTATTCCATCCTTGCTCCAGGTAATGGTGTCAGCATCAAGGCAATTCTTGTGCCGTCAGAGTGTAACTTGAGTGCTTGGCGCCAGCAGTATAAAAAATATATATATTATCAAAACTACCACTACGTTTACTATTTTTCATTTGTTTTTATGGAAACTGGTTCATACAAAGGAAATAATTTTTGTATAAACCCATCAAGAACATTTCCTGGTGTATAGTTATGTTGGCACATGAAAAGCATGCTTCATTTTCACTGAGCTTAAAGTCATACTGTATAAGGAGGCTTTACAGCAACGGCCTTTTATTTTGTCTGGAATTATTTGTAGACAGGGCGGCACAGTGGTGCAGTAATGTTGCTCCAGGGTCCCTGGTTCGATCCTGAGCTCAGGATACTGTCTGTGCAGAGTTTCTTTGCATCTTTGAACCCTGAAGGTTACCTCAGGGTTCTCCCAAAAACATGATCGAGGGCAGATTGGTTAAGATAAATTGTGTGAGTGAGTATCTCAATTTGTGTGTGCATTGTACTCTGCGGGTGCTCCTGGGATAGGCTAAAAGGTTCCTTCCAGGCAAGATAAAGCAGTTACTGAAAGTGAGCGAGAGTGTTTGTTTGTTTGTGTGTGTGTGTGTGTGTGTGTGTGTGTGTGTGTGTGTGTGTGTGTGTGTGTGTGTGTGTGTGTGTGTAGCATTTAAATACAGACATGCCCACAATCTTTATACGCATAGTTACACACAAAAAAAAATTGTGCAGATTCGTGTGTATGTGCAGTATAAAAATCATGGCACAGGAGTGTTATAAGCAGAGCTGCTTTACCTCTTTATGCAGGTTTTCATGAAGTCTGTGAAGTTGGAGTGGGTACTGGGGAACATTTTGGTAGCCCACGAACTGTGCTCTGAGGCCTTGAGGCACTATGAGGATTTCCCCAAGCTCTGGATGATGAAAGGCCAGATTGAGGAGCAATCTGAGAACATGGATAAAGCCCGAGATGCCTACAACCAAGGGGTAAATATTGGAATGAAGGATATAGACAATTTTAGCAATAATTTTATATAGTTTCAAGTTGTCTTATCAGTCAATATTTCAGTTACCAAGAACATAAATGTAGCATGAACAGTTGGTTAAACAATGTTCAAGACTTTGACTCTGACCTTTTGCATACCAATAAATGAATTTATAAGACTACATCCATTTGTTAAACAGTGTATTCAAAAAAAAAAAAAGAGCCCTTCACTTTTTCCTCATTTTGTTATAATCATGCCATAAATTAGACTTAATTTAACACTTAATTTGTACACCTTTGTCATCCTGCATGACACTGTAAATGTAAAGGACACTGAGGCATTTTAACTCTTCTCACTCTCAGTATTTCTCAGTATTTAATGAACATTTGTTTATAAATGCAAAAATTAAAGTTATTTAACAAATATTCCACCCACTGTCTAGCTTTTCCCGTATTGTATGACAGCTACCAACCACAAAGGCAAGTGTTGGCATGTGCTTTGTCTGAGACACGAGAAGCCAAGTGAAAAGACACATGTCTTTTCGAACTGCTGCTCACGGAATCTCATGGCAGCACAAAGGCTCAAACATAATTGTGTGGACTCAAGATGGCTGCAGTGCGTATCCTCTGGTTGTTTAGAGCGTCACTTGTCCACAGAAATTAATAACACATCTGTATGTTGCAAAAGCAACTGTCCACAACTGAATAATCAAATTAACATTGTGTCTCATATCGCATACTTATGTTCTATTCTGGTCTATTATTGAGCAAAAGGAAAAACTAACCGGTTTTCCGACTATTGTAAAGGTTGAATTTTCAAAACCTCTTATACAGCTTTTAAATCTACCGATAGGTCTGGTTTGAGTATCAGCCTTCTAGTACTTATGATGACATCACAGTAATGGCAGAAAGTTTCGAACTTGCAGTCTCTCGTCAATAGGGCAGATGCTTTTCTGTTGCGCCACTCAGGAAATATATTCCTTTTTTTTTTTAAACTATGTAACCATTATGTTCAGGATGACATGTTATCAATAAATGGCTTCACTTTAAATTGAAGCTTCGATGAGCATGAATGTGTTTTTGGCAAATATGTTTGCCTTCTGTCACTCCTGTCCTTGTTTCCATTTTCTTGCATCACATTTTCTATATTCACATTTTAGGGAGAGGAGAAGAGACCTAAAGAACAGCAAGGGAGACATGGGTGTGCAATTAACAAAATGTTGTAAATGTGTATTTGTTGGTTAGCTGAAGAAGTGTCCCCACTCTATGCCTCTGTGGTTACTGCTGTCACGTCTAGAGGAGAGAGTGGGCCAGCTCACACGTGCTCGTGCTATCCTGGAGAAATCACGCCTCAAGAACCCACAGAGCCCAGAGCTATGGTATCTACACTTCTCACAAAATTTGCTTAACACCTGAGACATTTGGATTGAAGCACATCTAGCACTGTATAACTATCAATCTCCTTTCCCATGTCTAAGGTTGGAATCAGTTCGGCTGGAATACAGAGCAGGCCTAAAGAACATTGCGAACACACTCATGGCTAAAGCCTTACAGGAGTGTCCCAACTCAGGTTGGCTGTGATAATTTTTTCCCATCTATTGCTGGAACCACTTCTCACATTCTGAGCCTGATATTATGTTTTCTAATTATGCTTTCGAACCTATTAGTCCATTTGCTGAGTCAGACCAATTCATACATTTGGTTTGTTTGCAGTTTGGTTTAGTTTTGTTTTACACTGCACATTCTGGTATTAGAGTAAAAATATGGTATGGATACAGTACACTGGGCTTTTTGATTGATTACAAGTGAAATATTACAAGTGTTACAGTATGAGTACAACAATGAAGTCATATATTTAAAAAAAAAAAAAAAAAAAAAAGGTTAAGACTCAATATTCAATGATGAAGTAGAAATGCTTTTGTTAGTGCTGAGTGAGTGACTGAATTCTAAAAAACCTCATGATAGGCTTCACATTCACTCCAATGTTAATATGAATTAATAAGATTAAATAAGTTAAGAAATCTTACTTTAATCTTCAGAATTTAGTTAATGTGTTAATTATAATTTGAGTAATGTGTTTTCTGTTTGAGACCAGTTACTGTGAAACAACTGGTTGAAATGGAGAGAATAAAGTTTTTATTTGTGTTTCTTTCAGAATTAATTATTGTGGAATTAGTTATTATTAATTTAAAAGAAGGCATAAAAGGCAGAACTATCGGAATCGGCCGATATCACTCCGATGAATAATCGGTTATCGGTATCGGCCGAGAAATTTAGTGTCGGTGCATCAGGGTTTGACTCAAACTGACTAAATGCTGTGTAAATAAAAGCACCCAAAAATGCCCTTTGCCTACTCTTACAGGAATCCTTTGGGCTGAGGCTGTGTTCTTGGAGGCTAGACCACAGAGAAAGACCAAGAGCGTTGATGCCCTGAAGAAATGCGAGCATGATCCCCATGTTTTACTGGCTGTTGCAAAGTAAGCTTCCATACAATATTTCATGCCTGCCTGATTCCTAAAAACCCTGAAACTGCATTGTAATGAATGCACTGAAAAGAGACACTTACATCATGAATTTCACAGGTGCAAATGTTGCTGATACTTTTCCAGATCCAAACAGATTTTAGCCATGCTTCATGTTATGCTTAATTTTAAGGAGGCTTGCATGGTTTGTAATCCATAGGTTATTCTGGAGTGAGAGAAAGATAACCAAAGCTAGAGAATGGTTCCTGCGCACAGTGAAGATTGAGCCAGACTTGGGTGATGCCTGGGCATTTTTCTACAAATTTGAGCTACAACATGGTACAGAGGTAAGTCTATGATTCATATACTTTCATTAAGAAATTAAATGGGTTTAGAGGTTTTACTATGTATAATGTCTTCTGCAATTTACTTCGAGTACATGAAATTTGCCTTTACCAATAAAATTTGCTTTTCAATAAAATTTGCTTCTCAATGAAATTTGCTTGTCAATAGCAGCATATTAATAATCTCTATTTCTCGTCCTTGATCATCACACTTTTTTTCAGGGGCACAATACCTCTGAATTTCTGCTGGTTAATCCTAGTACATCCTAGTAGATTAGATGCATTTCTATCACCAAATAAGCTCCCACTTGCAACTCAGTTTTTTCCTTGTTCTTTCACCACCCACACTGGAAATAATTTGCGCAAAACTGATTTACACACATTTTATTTAAACCCCCATTGTTTTGCATCTCTTATGTTTATTTATTGAATGAGTGCTCACATTTGTTGACTTGAATGTATTTTTTATCTCAAATATCCAGGGTATTGTTTAATTTAACATTATGGCTATGATAAGACTAGAAAATCAAAGCTTCATTCAGATTCCCTAAAGTATCCTCAAATTTGTTTACTCATGATCTGGCCATGCCAGGCAATTGTAATTGTGATCGAGTTCTCACTAATAAAAATGTCTTGAAATCTCTGCTCTCTTCTCACCTCCTACAGGAGCAGCAGGAGGAGGTGAAGAAACGCTGTGAGAACTCCGAACCCCGGCATGGAGAGTTGTGGTGTGCTGAATCCAAACTCATTCTCAACTGGCAGAAAAAGATTGGGGAGATCCTTGTTCTTGTGGCTGCCAAGATCAAGAACACCTTCTAAAGTCTATTAACTTGTACTTGTGCATATTTTGCAATTAGTATTTTAATGAACAACTTGGAGCTTTGAGAGTTTTTGTGTGTGTCTGTTATCACTTGCACATTACACCTGGATCTGCCTAGAACAGACACTTAAGAAATAACTGTAAAATAAGACTATGGTATTTTGATACGAGTATCCACTCCCATCTATTGGCATTTGAAGGGTCCAGTCAATCCTGCTTTTGTCATCTGTGCATTTCTGAGGTGGGTGAAGTGCAGCCCTGAAGTAACTATTTGTCAGCTCACCGCATTTTACGGTATTAAGTGATTGAGTGAATTTGCAATGTGCAAACTGTGTTAAATTGGAATATGTTAACTGAAATAAATGTGAGTAAAATAAAGGCAAACAGCATTTTCAGAATGTCAGTGGATTCGTAGCTTCATGTATGTTCGCTGAATAATGCTTTAGTATGTTGGGAACGTTTGGCTGAAACTACTGTTGGATGAAAGAACTGTATGCGTCTTGTGTTCATCATGGCCATCATCTGCACAGTAACTAGTCTTTAAATGCAGTGACTGAAACCGAAAGAAGACGTCAGTGATTGATCGCAGATGTTTACTCATCTTGATTAGGCTGGCATTCTGGTGTAACCCTAAGTGCGCCACCACTAATCCATGATGGCTGGGGAATTTGGCAATGTTTAAAGAAAAGTTAGACACGTGAAGACAATGCTTGCCAAAATGCCTACACTTTATGGGCTGTGCTTTGTTTGTTCATTCATTCACCTTTCTGCGTCAGACCTTTGAACCACAAGGTTCATCTGCAAAGCCATTAAATGCATTTACCAAGCGTCAGTATAGTGAAGCCAAAGGTGCCCTTGTGCAAGGGTGCAGTGAAGCTTCTGCCCTTGCTTCAATATTTGATGCGTTGGGAGTGAGAACATTGCTTTAGGCAGCGTGACTGAGTGCACAACTCCATGAAGCTATGAATGGAGGCCCAAACTTATGCAGGGGCACGAACCATGTAAACAGTGCATACAACAGGTCCTACAGAAAACGATGACAAAATGTAACAAATTTATAGCCGTGTTAATTTGTATTTTAATAGTGTATCTTCAAATATCAAAACCACATTCATTTCCAAACAAGCAATCATCTTAACACCTGCATGATCAGGGTTTGAGTATACTGTGCAATATTTGCAGGACTGGGGACTCCCAATTGGTTTTTACAGCCTGGACAAAATCGTTACAAATCGTTTATGCTTGTATAGTCATGGTGTAGATCATGAGTTATCTTGCGATCCAATCCAAGTATTTTTGGCATGCCAAAATCATTAGGGTGGTGTTTGGGGTTTTTTTTTTTTTTTTTTAAATTTAATTTTGTGTGCTAGATGTCAGTAGAACCCATATGGCAATTTATGGTCATGTTGACCAATCAGGAGGTTTATATGCTCCTTCAAATATTGTTGCTTAATTTAATCACCTTGTCGAATTATGGCCGGAGAATCGTTTCCTTAGGAAAAATGGTTTGACAAGGGATCTTTAAATTTAGATTAAAGGTTCCTAGCTACATTAAGCGGTTCTACTTAGAATCCGCTCTAATTGGGGAAATGCTCACTGTTTATGATTGTCATATTTGGCTGTATAACCCTGACTGTTTCTCCCAGAGGGACAAGCAAATTAACCTAGTATGTTTAACCGTTTTTTCTTGAGTCAGTGCACAAATACTCCGGCCCAAATTTTATACTTCCATACCGAATAGTATGTTTAAAAAAACTGAGAAAACAAGAAAACATAATGAATTTAGAACTAATTTATGACATGGTTCATGACATGCTAGCTCAGAATAGTATGATAATCAATAGTCTTAATCCATAATACTGGCTTTAAAGTGTCCCACGTTACCTGAGGGCTACTTAAAACACGCATGCACAAAGAATTAAATGAGAATTTTGCAACAATACTTTGTAATTGACCATCCAAGAATCATTTAATAAATATGTTTTGTTTTGATGATTTCTGTTCTTTATAGAGTCTTCTGTTTAAAACCATTCTCATTTGTCTGTGGTTCTTGCTGATACCAGGTAGATTTTGAAACCGGACTACGCCCACAACGTTGTTGTAGGGCATATGAAAACATTTGAGCAATGACAAAGACCCTTGTGGTCTTATTCATGGCTATAAAAATGTATTGGCTCCTAATATTTAAAGGGGTAGCTAGCATGAAATGTATTTATCCCACTTTGCCTGATGTCCCACTTTTGCTGAACTCACCCTACTGGTTTGCTTGCAAGCAGTACTTCAATTTCAAAAAGCCAAATTCAAGTAGGCTTGCTTCAAGCACCTTGTACGAACCCTGTCATTGTGGAGAGAACGCAAGAGAAGCATGTGTGATTGCAGATTGCCTAAGTATCATTATTTATTTGTTGTATCTTCTCCCTAATAAAAAATGAGAAACCCTGTGAAAAAGTAGGCTAATCGGAAGTTATTTATTTATTTGTTCTATGATTATATTATCAGCATGAAACGAAAAACTGTAAATTCACTCTCTTCCCCAATAACTGTATATCAATGGCTCAAGCCTCCGTTCTAAAATGATGCTTTGGAATTAGCAACAGAGGCTTGAGATGGGTTGCGCAAGAAATTAGTTCTACACACACGAGCGTTTTAAGGACAAAAACCTGAAAATTTAAACAATGTCCTGAAGTGTGGTAACTATGCTATAAGCTGAATAATTGACTCCAGTCTGTTGAATTATTAGGAAAAATGTGACCACGTTAGCACCTCGGGTGTGATTCTTTTTTCTTTTTACATTTGTTTATTGAGGATCACTGACCAGATTATCAGATACATATTTAGATTTAGAAATGCATATAAAATCGGGTACAAAACAATAAGATCTGTGAAAGACCGTGGCAAAACTTTTTAAATTATATGTATTTTCATTAGCTAATTGCTATCCCTTGCAATCAATGGCTTGATATGTAGCTCATTTTAACGTTCTTAAACTAATTAATAAAGCCTGTTTCAGAGCAAAACATAGGCTACCTACAAAAATCCTTCACCAGCAAAGTTTGGGCTCACCCGAACTGGGCAGGTCTGGATTTGGGGGGAACCACCTGGTCTTTTTCCAGTCTTCAACTATTCAGTTTTGTTACTTGTAATTCGTCTGGGGTGTAGGTGGATCGCTACCCATATAGGAGAAATGGAATGTAAAAAAAATTAAATAAATTGGCACAAATTGACTAAGAAATAATGGACACATTGTTCATAAGCACTGTTGCATATTGTGCTATGTTAAATGTTAATTGTTATTGAAATGTGCAATAATCTATGTGTTCAAATTGAAGCAAAGATTGCCTAAGTATCATTATTTATTTGTTGTATATATATATATATATATATATATATATATATATATATATATATATATATATATATGATCGTCGCTTCATGATTCGCGTACGACACAAATCAGGTAGAGGATATGGATAGAGCAACCGCAACTACCACTTCAGGGGTAGTCGAATGCGTCATTTTAGCCCACTTGAACCCATAGTATAGCCGCTGGTATATATTAAATTCTTGCTGGTGGCCCACGATTCATGTTATGAATCTTTCCCCACTGGCACGAAATAAACGTAAAGGACACTAAGATGGACACAAGTGCAGGTAAGAGTTTTACTTAAAGAGAAGCAGGCAGACAAATCCAAAACATCAGACAATAGTGTGGTCTAAAAACAGGCAATGGGTCAGGTCATTGCCAAACAGGCATAAATGAGGCAAAAGCAGAATCAAGAACGAGATCAAAACAATAGCACATGAATCGATAATAACCGCTTGCTATACGGAAAACTTCACGTAATACTTTGCAAAGTCATAGTGTTAGAACAGTATCTTATATACTGTGGTTGTAAGTGCATGTGAGATTGGATGCAGGTGTGTGTGATTAGAATGAGTGTTCTGTGTGTGTGTGTGTGTGTGTGTGTGTGTGTGTGTGTGTGTGTGTGTGTGTGTGAGAGAGAGTGAGAGAGTGAGTGTTCTGGGAAATGCAGTCCATGACGGCCATGTTTATAGACCGCCGTGAAGTATAGGAAATGTAGTCATGGTTTGCTGTGATATGACAGGCATTAGATTATACTATGACATTTTTCACATTTTTATGACATCATATGATACTATGATTTCGTTCACATATTTATGACATCACATCATACTCTGACATTTTCCACATATTTATGACATCACATTTCATTTTTCACATGTTTGACATGATACTCTTACATTCTTCACATATTTATGACATCATATGATACTATGATATTGTTCTACATATTTGACATCATATGATACTATGACATTTTTCACATGTATATAGTCATGATACTGACATTTTTCACATATTTATGACATCATATGATACTATCATATTGTTCTACATATTTACGACATCATATGATACTATGATATTGTTCACATGTTTTTGACATGATACTATGACATTTTTCACGTTTGACATCATATGATGCAGACATTTTTCACATTTATGACATCATATGATACTATGACAATATGTGATACTACAACATTTTTCACATGTCTCTGACATCTTATGACATAATATGACATAATATGACATTTTTATGACATCCTACGCTGAAAACGATATCAGCGAGTTTCAAGCCGCTGGGAGCAAGGGAAAATGGGTTTTCTAACAAACACATCTAATCAATTGCGTGACGTGCTCCAATATGACATTTTTCACATATTTATGACATGTTTCTGACGTAAAATGATACGAAATATGATTGTTTACATTTAATTCTATTATATGATAATAAAGTATAACATGGTGAAAAAGTGAGAATTGAAGTGTAGAAAGTCACTTTTCATCAAATGTGCCCTGACAAAGCATGTTCTCATTCGTCCTGTGTGTGCATACACATGGGTGCGCTTCATATGCTGAAAACGCTATACAGCGAGTTTCAAGCTGCTGGGAGCAAGGAAAAGGTTTTTTTTTTATTTTTATAACAAACACATATAATCAATTGTGTGATGTGCTCCAATATGACATTGTTCACATATTTATGACATAATATGATGCTATGACATTTTTCACATATCAATGACATCATATGATACTATGACATTTTTCACATATTTATGACATCTGTAAAACAATCTCTGTAAAGGAAAGGATGTGTAGGTTCACACATTCTTCGTGTGTATAAGGTGTATAAAAGGCTACCTGTCAGTGACGCATAGCTGAAACAGATCTGTGCCGAGACCGAGACAGACAACCAGCTTATCCTTCTCACAAAGGTAAAACTGGAAGGATGTGCTGGGGAAAGGAGACAATGTTCAGCAAACATCACTGATTTCTGGAATTACACAGATGAATTCTCAGTGACTAACGGAATGATCCTCAAATGTGAGAAAATAGTCATACCCACCTCACTCAGAGAAGACATGCTGTCACGCATTCACATCGGTCATGGGCATAGAGAAATCCAAGCAAAGACCACAGGATGTATTATTCTGGCCAGGAATTTGCAAACAAATCAAATACATGGTGAAAAGATTTGCTACTTGCTTGAAGAGACATGTCTCAAATGCTAAGGCTCCCACGATTCATCATGAAATTCCTACCAGACCCTGGCAGAACTGGACAAACTTTCCACCACCCCGCATATGCCACAATCATCAAAAAACTCAAGGCTGATTTTCATGGCATTCCAGATAAATCTTTCAATGGTCCACAAAATCGATGCAAGGAGTTTGAAGACCCCTATCTCATTTTATTGGAGTATAGGAACATGCCCGTTGACAACTTCAAATCACCTGCCTAGGTACTCAGGAGCCGCCAACTCCGCTCGATACTGCCAACCACCAACCACCAATTCCTTCCTGCAATCTTCAGCTTCACAGATGCACACTCCAAATGCGTACAAAAACAACAGCAGCAGAAAAGGTATTATGACCGCTCAGCTCACCCACTGTCACAACTACGCACTGGACAGCTTGTGGGCATGCATGACCTCTGGAAGCCAGCTGTTGTCGTCCAACCTGCAAATACACAAAGATCCTACCGTATCCACACTTTGCTGGCTCAAGTATATCGCAGAAACCAGCACAAAGGAAGATTATGAGAAAAATACCAACAACTCTGCAAACATCAAGGATGACAAATAAAGCAGCAACACTCCATCACTGTCTCAGGTGCAAATGGAAATGACAGCACAGCATAAAAAAACCACAGAGATACAGCCTACCATATACCACACCAGATCAGGCTGAATAATCCGGCCAAGATTCTTGACTTGTAATTCGTCTGGGGTGTAGGCGGATCGTTACCCATATAGGAGAAATGGAATGTAAAAAAAATTAAATAAATTGCCACAAATTGACTAAGAAATAATGGACACATTGTTCATAAGCACTGTTGCATATTGTGCTATGTTAAATGTTAATTGTTATTGAAATGTGCAATAATCTATGTGTTCAAATTGAAGCAAAGATGTGCCAATGATATTGAGATTGTACTGCTTAAATTTTTTTATAGTGACCTTGTAGTGGTTCTTTAACCAAACCACATCTGTACATCCCAAATTTTTTTAAGGAAGGGTATGTAATATTCATGTAGGCACTGAATATTTGTGACACTATTTTATGACACCCTTGGACATAAATCAAGTCAGCATGTTATTCGGGTAGTGCCAGGTTTAAGGTAACCTGTTGGTAAGGTGCAAGTTTCTAAGTAAAAGATACGCTCTTGTTCAGTACTCGCTGCCTGCCTCTTGATTTCATTACACGTCTGTCGTATCTAAAATGACTAGGTTGCTGAATTTCCTCTATTTAGTCAAACAATAATCCTCAATTTACCAATCAAAATGAAGCCACGAACAAGATAGAAGAGAAGCAAAAATCCAGTTTATTGTGATCTGAATCTAAGCACAGACTCAATGCCCTATTTATTTAGTCTTATCTTTAGGTTATGCCCCATTATCTCATTCTTTTGGAATCCCAATATGCTTTATTTTCTGATTCCCCTTAAAACCTACTTGTCTCATTTGAAAAAAAAAATACCATTAGAACCAACTTTTCTAGCTCTGATATCCCCTTTTCATCCATTGGATATCCCCTTATCTTCTTGTTTTTCTATTGGGTATTTAAAACATTTTCCAAGGCCCTTACTGCCATTCCCACTCCCGGTAATCGAGCTGTGCACATCTCATCGCCCGTGGTCCTGAACAATTTTATATTTTCATCACTTCTTCATTATGGGTGAGATATATTTTTATTGTTGCTTAATGTTACACATATTTCTTCTCTAATTCTAAGTTTGTTTATATGTTTTTGGTGCTTCTTAGACATTCTGTGAGTATATATATGTGTGTGTGTGTATATGTTTCTCTTAAACATTTTGTGAGTGTGTATTTTTTTCAAAACATTGTATGAGTGTGTTTTTCAACTTTATTCTTTTTCCATGTCATGTATTGAAACCTGTTTCCTACATTCTTTGCATGTGCTTGTACATGTATTTATGTGGATATATTTTAAGTGTTACCACTACTGTTTTATCTCATTTTTGTCCTTTCTCTCTGATCTCTATCCAGCTGATCAACACCCACCTGCAGCTGGACTTTCTCTCTCCCGGCTGCTCTCTCACAGGCCTGGGTGAATATATACGTCATCAGTTGGCTTATTGGGCCATCGATGTTACAGCTCTGCTTGAACGCCTCTGCTCTTCACCTGTACCCACAGGGTTTCCTTATCTTCCCACTTATCGTATCATTCCATCAGTGACCTATGTTCATGCTTCCGCTCAACTTCTTCCCATAATTCTGTGGAGGGCACGCTTACTCTTTCATCTGATGATGATAGTAGCTTTGCTACAAACACATCATATGACCTTTTACCTACAAGTCCTGTTCCCTCCCCAGAATATTATGTGTATGATAGTGATTCTCAATAAACTACATACTCTGTTACCCTCGTGTTTTCCTGTGTCTTAAATTTATTCCCACACTTCCAATGCAAGATAAATAATTCATTTACTATGGGCTTTTGTCAAAATGGAAACTTAATTTTTGCTAGAGTTTCAGAGTAAATGTTGTACTTAATGTGAAATTAATGATCTATACTGATTGATAACAATGCGGTTTACTGTGTTTTCTTTATAAATCGGGCACAGTAAATTTAAGCAGTTCTTAAATACAAAACTACTTTTTCAAATACTTCTTTTTATTCTGTAATTATTTTCTTATAATTTATGAAAAGGTTTCTTGTTCACTTCAGTAAATCCTTTTTTTTGTGATGCTGATTTGAATACAGGTTTTAGATAAAAAAAAAAGATATGTTTTGATTCTCTCACGCTAACCTGTCACAGCGATAAATTTACAAATGATCTTTCAAATGATTATAATTTGCAAATATATCATATAAAACATTAAAACCCCTATTTGAGTACTGATAGTACAAAATCATATCTACGTGAGTCATTGTAGATTGCTATATTTGAAATATTAAATGCAACTATACTCATAGTCATTGTTTATAACTAGGTGGTTTCAAAAATTAACAAGAACCATTAGGGCAAGGTCCTAAGATCACAAAGTAATTTTTACTAAGCAAATCCAACAGCCTTGCTTCCTCTTTGGTATCCCCACATTCAAATGTGTTTGTGAAGTAAGGTAAAACATTTTTGAATAGCAAAAATATGTTTGCTTATTTTTTTCAGACATGGTATGCAAATAATGTGCAGATTTAAATTTGATGCTGATTGGACAAATGTTATCGATGTAGTAACAATAATAACAAAAACTCTTTACATACAATCAGATGGTGCGAAGTTGATGAACTGATGTGGATATCAATGAATACAGTTGGTAGGGCTGTCACCAAACTCTTAGGGTACCTTCAGAGCATGGTCCTTTGGTCACATGATCCCCTAGTATGTTTTTTTTTTTTTGGATATTTCTAACCACTAGCTCATCAAATTGTTGTCTCAAAAGGGTGATTAATGAGTGACTGGTGAATTAGATCACCATCAAATTTGTTTAATCATTACACAATAACTGTTGAAATAAATCACTCTACGAGGTTTAGGTGGAGTTAAAAAAAAGTAGGTGTTCAAAAAATTAGGTGTTACTCAAAGTATATTTGTGAATTTTGTCATATCTTTTGACTGCTAGGTTGCACCGGCCCCAAAGTTCTCAGGTACCTTCAAGGCACGATGCCGTTGACCAGTTTCATAACGATATGCCAGTGCTTTTGTAAAATACAGCATTTTACAAAACATTAAAAATGGCAAACACCCAAAATTGTCAATCCCAGAAACTTTTTCCATCATTATGTTCTGTATCTCCCAAAAAATCCAAACTATAGCAATTTTCCAGTATTCAGCACCACTAGGTAGCACTGTAGCAAAACGAATCTGGTAGGTTCATAACATGATGGCTATGACAAATGCCAAGTAGGCCTATTGCCTCAATATGTTAAAGCGTTGAGAATATATAGCCTCTCGTCCACTGTTGCATGCTCACAGTCAAATTTGTTAAAAATTTGTTTAAAAGTGTTAAACGAGAACTGATTGGTTTCTCATGATAATTCCATACATTTTTGCTAGCATGGTGTAATGATGATCTAAGCCAAATGGGGTGAAAATTAGATGAGTGATCTAGGAAGAGTTTGAAAAAGTAGGTTTTTAACATGACTAAAAATGGTGACCAGATTAAATGGCTGACTGTGGGAAAGTGTAAATCATTGGATTCTGTAGGACACAAGGAATAGAAAGAGGTAAGATTCATAGCCACCGGACAAAGTTGCCAAAAACTACAAGTATATTTGTAAGTTTTGTCATATATTATTAACACTAGGTGGCACCAGCCCCAAACTTTTAGGGTGCCCTCAGGGTATGCTGCCAATGAAACATACCAAGTTTCATAATATTATGCCAATGCAGTCGAAAAATTCAGTATTTTATGACAAAATTCAAAATGGCTGACTCCCAAAATAGCCGACATGGTAATACTGGGTATCAGTTGACTTCAGTCACGATTTCCCCTCGAGCTAGCACTGCAGTATTGAAAAAAGGGTTATGTGTACTACAACAGTATGGAGAGTATATTTTGATATTTTAAATGAACCAGCAATTATCACAGCAGCAGTGTATTCTATAATAACGTCTTTAAGATTTCAGGCGTAGCGTGTTTAGATAGACCAATATCCCCTATCAAATAATGCTCCCAGTTTATCGCACCTGCTTGCTAGTTCATAAGGAGCTATGTTTGTTTAAAGAAGCAGAACACATGCCATTATAAGCTAATTTCTACATTCTGCTGCAAAGCCAGTGTGTACATGCAAATATTTACATGTTCACAGGTCAAAACATGCAATGAAAAAAGGACTTAAGATATTGTTCACCATCAGCCGAAGTCTAGAACACAAGTCTGCATAGATTTAAGAAAAAAATGTGGGTCTGCACAAGTGCAGAACCACTAAGTAGCACACCTTGATGGGTAGCATGAATCAACAGAACATTTGGTGCCCATGGAATCCTCCATGCCCCCCCCCCCCATATTTAATTTACTTTCAAAAGTAAAAATTAAAAATAGCCGTCATAGATAGGCATAACCACAAAAAAAGAGAATATAAACACAACTTTACCATATGTAAGAATGCTTAATACAAATCAAGTGGAAAGATTTGTATTGGAATAATAGATGTGTATAGATAATACACACACAGCTATTACCATATTTAGAATATTTTTTCTTTGTTACTGCAGAACTACTGTACTCTAAGAGAGTGCCAACTAGTTTAAACATAATTGGCTTTTAAATATGACGCCTAATGGGGTGACCGCCACTGCTTTGGAGTCAGAATCAGAGTGCTCAGTTTATGACGATCCTGACTATAGACCAGGTTCTGTAGGAGATCAGGAACATCAGGATGTAATGACAGATGATGGATCCACTGACAAGTCCTCAGAGGATGAAAGAGAGACCCAAGTTCTGTCTATGTGGGTGAGCCGTAATAGATGTTGGAGTCATGTACCTCCTAATTAAAGCAAAGCTCAGTCACAACATCTTGAGGGAGCATCCTGGATCAGCTACAGGGCCCTTCACCATGTCCCCTAAAGATACCTGAGAGTTGTTTGACACAAATAACATTGTTTAAGAGATTCTGATGTGTACAGATATTGAGGGCAAAAGGTCTGCTACAACAATAGGTAAGTAGTGGATGGACATAAACACTTTACAGTTGGTTTTGTGATTGTAAGATTCTCTTCAAATGCTATTGAGCTTTAAATTATGGTATATTTTGTGTACGAGTCCATACGGTATAAAAACATTACGTTTAGATATGATTTGACAGTTTATTTTATTAAATATCAAAAATCTAAAAGGTGTGCATTATAGCTGATACCTACATGAGCACTTTACAGTTGGTTTTGTGACTGTAAGTCATTCTCTTCAAATGCTATTGAAGTTAGAATCGTACATACCAATGCTGTATGCAACTTTAGAGACGGTCACTAAATTTGCGAATATCGAACGTCCAACGTCAAGCCAACTTTATGCCAGTATATAAACTGTGACTTTATAAAAAAAAATAATGTAAATTTTATATGATTTCTTATAAAGTCTCAGCTTTCATAGCTAACTAGCGTTATCGCTAGCTATTAATAGTCTGACTCTGGCGGCCAGCTAGTCATCTGTCAACATAATGTTATAATGACCAAATACAACCAGAAATAGCTGCTCATTGTTATCTGTGAAAGGTAATTCCCCGAAATCTGATTTGGATTGTGCGGCGGTTTGTACAGCTCAAACTGCACTAGAGTCAAGCATGTTTCTCCGGTCCAGTTATGAGATTTATGGTAAGTTGCCCGGACCAATATGGCGGCGATGTTGACGTACGATCCAGCGGCCAATGCGGCGAGTTGCCGGCTTTTGTTGTGAGCATGCGCGGCAAGTGTACTTCCTGGATCAACTGAGCCATAAAGATATCTGAAGTGTCTTCTAATAAATGTGCCTTGGAATTATTATATTGCTGAATTATCTAACATATCACAGCTTCATGCTTACTTTCCTGCTTAAAGCCATTTTCTGCGCAGCATACCTGTCTCCGATCAACAGCCATGACTTCAATAAGCGGGAAATGTCTCATTACAGGTAAGGTCTTAACTACGCAAAACACACTGGCTAAGTTTCGTTAGCTTGGTGTCGTTATAACTAACTAGCTAACAAATACAGTAATTTATTCACAACGAGGCAAATTACAACATTGGTTGTTTGCTTGTTTTCAATAAGGTTAACTTTTTCAGGAGAAAGTAGCTAACGCATGCTCAAAAAGTCGGTAGAAGTCACTAAATAGACTTTCCCCCCATGTTGAACTGCCATACTGTATGCATTTGTATACTAAAATGTGTTTCTCTGAAGAAGGAAGATTGTCTGAAGACAGAACATAAAAGAAAATAATAGAATCGACATTTATCAGAATATGAAATAATATATTATAATTTTTTCTTATAGAAAGAAGTATTTGGTTATCACAGACTATTTACCTATTCACAAAACACTATCATTTCCATCAAGAATGCAGACAAAAAGAAGCAGTGGTAAGTAGTCAGGAAATAAAAACAAAGGATTTATTTATGGACTGTATAATTAACGTTTTATTACTTATAAAAAGGGATGCACCGATACCACTTTATTTCAGACCAAGTACAAGTACTTACATTTGGGTACTTGCCGATACCAAGTACCGATATGAGTACTTCACAATTATAACATTACAAAGTTCTTCACTTTCTGACTGTAACAAATTAAGTATACAACTTACTGTTGCTGACATTTTAATGTTTGACATTTATAAAACTTGACATGTTAAATGTCCGAACAATTTTACGTCCGACTGCCACTGCATCAGCAACACTTTTCTGAGCCAAAAGCCAGCTGGAGGGTGTTAACAGCCAGCTGGAGGGTGTGAATGGCATATGGCAAGCTAGGTAGTCCAGCATCACTCATAGACTTGATCATGTTGTTGGCATTGTCCCGCAACACAACGTGAACATAATTTTCGGAATGCCCCACGTCTGTAGCATGTCATCAAACGCACCTGCTATGGCTTGGCCAGTGTGTGAACCCCTAAACTGCGTTGTTTGTAAAACGACTCTCTGGGGAGTATAATCCTCATCAGTCCACTGTGCTGTTAAACTTATTGGAGACATTGGGCTGACACTGTTACTCCAAATATCAGTGGTGAAGCTGAAGGCCGAAATGTCCTGCAACAGGTTCCTGTTGTGCTTTCTCACCAAGTCATACAGCTTTGGTAATGCGATATCTGTAATGTGGTGACGGCTGGGAATCTCATACTTCGGCTCAAATACACCAAGAATACGACAAAATCCTGTATTATCTACACCTGACAGAGGTTGGTCATCAAGAGCAGTGAACTGGGTAAGAGCTTCTGTTATTTCGACTTACAGAAATGAGAGATAGTAGGATATTGAGGTCAAGCAATTTATTTACCAATTAATGGCAACAGTCCAATAAAATTGCTACAGTCCAGATGAGGCTGGCATAACTTTGTAAAGGTGGACGATATGTATGTTGCAGGCTGCTTTAGTCAGGCGATCTGTCCAGAAAGTCACACTGGCCTGAAGAAGCTCATCTTTACTCCTTGGCTTGGCCTCATGTCTGACAAACTCCTTCAGTGTGTACCAAACCAACTAGATTGGGTTGAGATCTGGTGATCTGCATGTAATTAATAATAAATAAATAAAAGTTAGATTCATTTGAATTGCTCACACTTCATAAATGAGTTTACCTAAATAGGCTACATAAGAAAGACAGACAGATAAGAAACATACTCAGCTGGTGTTTTCACCCACTTGACCCCCTCAGCAATAATAATAATAATAATAATAATAATAATAATAATAATAAACTTTATTTTATAAAGCACCTTTAAAGCAGCTTCTCAAAGTGCTGTACATAAAATCACAGTCCACAGAAAAATAAAACAAATAAAAGTTAAGAACAAAAACAATAACATTAATAATAAAAATAATGATAAAACAATCTAAAAACACATCAGCAGTCGAATGCAAGTTTAAAAAAGTGTGTCTTGAGAAGAGCTTTAAAAATGCCAAAAGTCTGGGCTTCCCTGAGTTCAGGAGGAAGAGAGTTCCAAAGTGAAGGAGCATAGACAGAAAAAGCCCTGTCACCCATAGATTATAGGTGTGTTTGTGGAACAGTTAACAGATTACACTGTGAGGAGTACAGTCTGCGATTTGGGGTGTAAGGGATTAATAAGCCAGATAAGTATTGCGGAGCCAATCCATGTAATGCCTTGTATGTCGACATCATGATCTTGAAATCGACACGGAACCTGGTCGGGAGCCAGTGTAAGGACTTCAAAACAGGAGTAATATGGTCACATTTCCTGGTTCCCGTCAGGATCCAGGCGGCAGAGTTATGAACATATTGCAGTTTGTTTATTGCTAAAACGGTATTACAGTAATCCAGCCGTGTGACAACAAATGAATTAATCAACTTTTCAGCGACAGATAAGTTTAGCACTGGGCGTAGTCTGGCTATATTTCTGAGGTGAAAAAAGTATGCCTTCACAGTGCCCTGAACAAAAAAAATCAAAAGTGAGGCTGGGGTCAAAAATTACACCAAGGTTCCTTATCTTACTTTGGGTCTCTAAAACAGAGCCATCAACAAACAGAGACAGTGGAGCCGCTTTGCGAATTTGATGACGGGAACCTGTAAGCATAACCTCAGTTTCCCCGCTGTTTATGCACAGAAAGTTATTGTTCATCCATGTTTTTATCTCAGAAATACAGTCAGAAAGATAACAAGCATCAATGTTTTCACCAGATTTAGAGTGAATGTAGATTTGGGTATCGTCGGCATAAAAGTGATAATGAGGCCAAGCGATCGCAGCAGATGCCCAAGTGGAGATTGATAAATATTGAAGAGTAGAGGGCCTAGAACTGAACCCTGAGGAACACCAGTGAGCACCGAGCAAGTGTCAGACATAAAGCCACACATAGAAATAAACTAGGAACAGTCAGTAAAATAGGATTTAAACCAGTTTAAAACTGTCCCGGACACACCAAAAACACTTTCAAGGCGGGTAAGTAAAAGACCATGATCCACAGTATTGAAGGCGGCTCTAAGGTCAAGAAAAATAAGAAGTGGGGTAGCTCCAGAATCAGAGGCCATCAACAAGTCATTGGTGACTTTGACCAACGCCGTTTCAGTGCTGTGAAATTTACGAAAACCTGACTGAAGGTGTTCAAAGAGGTTATTGGTTGTAAGATGAGTACAGAGTTGAGAGGCAACAACACGCTCAAATATTTTTGAGATGGGACGAAAATTGTTAAAATTATCCACAGAAACATTTTCTCTCTTTGGTACAGGTGTAACAGCAGCAGTCTTTAGTACTGCTGGAACAACCCCAGTCTCCAGTGATTCATTTATAATGCTGAGGATAGTAGGGCACCACACAGCGAAACACACACAATTTGAATAAATTCGTAGGAATTGGATCCAGCAAGCAAGTGGGAGATTTCATGCTGGATACCTCCCCTGTGAGAGCCTCAGAATTAAGCAGTGAGAAATGAGTGAAAGAAGCACCAGTTAACCCAGATGGACGAAGGAGTGAAGTGGCACAGTCAGGGTTAACAGGAATTTCTTTGCGAACAGTAACAGTAGTTATATCATACACTATCTGTCAAACTGTCAATCAAAGTGTTGTGTGTGGTAATTTATGACCTTCAGAAAACACAACACTGAGCTGGCCCCCCTCTTCATTAATGGTGAGTGTGTGGAGAAGGTCCACACCGTCCGGTTTCTTGGCGTCCTTATCTCTGCAAACATCTCCTGGACGGACAACATCACAGCGGTTATCGAGAAGGCTCAAACGCGGCTACACTTCCTGAGGGTTCTCAGGAAGTACAATCTGGACTCCAATCTGCTGCTGATCTTCTACCGCTCGTCCGTCGAGAGCCTGCTGACATACTGTATCACGGTAGCTGCACTGCAGCAGACAGGGAGAGGCTTCAGAGAGTAGTAAGAGCTGCACAGAAGATCATTGGCTGCCCTCTCCCCTCCCTGATGGATATTTACACTTCCCGTTGCCTCAGCAGACGAAAAACCATCATTAAGGACAGTTCTCACCCTGGCTTTGATCTGTTCAATCTGTTGCCCTCAGGGAGACATTACAGGTGCATCAAAACAAGGACTAGTAGATTTAAGAATAGTTTCTTCCCGAAAGCTATTACCATTATAAACAAATACATGTACTGAGTCCACAGCATATGTATATAGTGTCTCAAAACTGTGCATTTCATAGTACCTCCCCCATCCACCCCAATATATATCTTGCATATCTTGTATATCTTGTTTATTTTATCTTGTTTATTTATCTGTGTATTTATCTGTTTATTCTTCTTGTTTATTGAATGTACATGTTTGCACGGAACAAAAAGGAGTGGCTCTTAATTTCATTGTACATATGTATAGTGACAATAAAAGGCATTCATTCATTCATTCATTCATTCTGTGCTTCCCTGACTGACAGGTCTGTAGGGGTGATGAGGGAGGTAACCCTATGGAGTGTATCAGCTGGTCAATCTGGCTCCTTTGTGTCTGGGGGTGTTGTGGAGAGGTGTGTGTGGGGGGGAATAGCCCCCCTCCCAACAAAAGGTGTTTATGCTAATGAGTTTGGTTTTTGGTGGGGTGAAATACGTCTGAAAAGAAATAATGTTTTTAATATGGGGATATGTTTGTGTTACTTTGTGGCGTTATTTTGTTTGTGTAAATACACTTAGATAAGCATGGTGTTTGAATGTGTACATATATGAGTAGAATATTTGTTTTGTGAAATAAATGAAAACAATTGTTTATTATGTTTTAGGGATTCCGGTTTACCTTTGAATAAAAAATTTAGGACTTAGTGTCTTTTTTTTTTTTTTTACAAAGAATCTGTTTAAAATAATCGTTTGTATTACATACATTCTAAACACAAACCTTTAGGATGTAAAAATGATTAAAAGAGCTGTTTAAAAAGAATAGCGCATATTACATGACTTCTAAACAAAGATCCTTACGAGGTAAAAATGTTAAAGTGCTGGTTAAAAGATGTTTAAACTAGGAGATAAGTTTTTTCCAGAGATGTCTTCCAGTCGCTGTGTTAAGCAGTAATGAAGTTAAACTGAGACACCTCACTCTCGCTAAACCCCGCCCACACATACGCGTTTTCAGACACGCCTCTCTCTCTCTCTCTCCCTCTCTCTCTCTCTCTCTCTCTCTCTCTCTCTCTCCCTCTCTCTCTAAACACACCCATACACGTGTTTTCATCGTAGCCAGTACGTTCTGTCAAAATGTCAATCACGGCGGTAGAACTAGAGGGCTAATTTATGGCCTTGTCCTTGTCAGGCCTGCGTTTCTCTAGGAGTGCTTAATTTATGGCCCTTTGTTTCTTCCTGACCAAAGAGTTTTTTTATGACCAGGGGGGTCGTGGTGTGATCCTACAGATTGTTTATGATAATGAGTGTGTGGTCGGGTGTTAATGGCTTTACGACACACCCTACAATAGGTATGCTTTATGTTTAAAAGTAGGGTCAGTTACGCAGAAGTCTCTAAGATCTCGGCTGTGTATCAGAGCGCTGTGTAATTTTAGGCGAATCGTCAATTCTCGTTTTAACTCACCGCTAAAGCTTTATATTTTATTTTGGAGAATACTTCAAAGAGGAGATGGCTGTCTGTCGTAACAGTAAGTGTTTTGTTTTATTTTATTATTATTATTATTATTGTTATTATTATTATTACACATGGTTAAGAATGTTTTTATTTATAAACGAATTTATGGGTTTATTGTGGTGGATAAAACAGGTATCTAACGCTACAGGTGATGCTGATACTGTGTCTATCCCGGACATTGTAGACGAAATCAAGTTTCTGAACAAGGCAAGCGGTACGTGCGTTGTTATTCTTTATAAGTGTTCAATCCTATGTATGATGTGTATGTGTTTAATGATTTTACTTTATTTTACACAAAGAGGCGAACACAGAAGTCCCGCGAGTCAGGTTGGAAAACCCCGTGTTGGGTAAGATCTGTAATAATGAGATATTTATCTGTTATGTTTAAAAGCGGTTTAAAATGTTTTCTTATGTATTGTGTTCGTTTGTTTACTGTTCAAGGCTTGTCAAATCTTGTAAACAAGATCGCTGCACCCGAGTTCAAAAATAGTGCTGCGGTATCCAATGAACGCGGTATACCAACGAGCTCTGGAAAGGCCAAGCGTAAAACAGTAGCTCAGGTCCACAGCGTGGGTGTCGCTACGTCTAAACGTAAACGATCAAGATCTCCCCCACGATCGACAGACGGTGTGTAGCATGTATTTTTAA
The DNA here is from genome assembly GCF_001660625.3 of Ictalurus punctatus. Classification (NCBI taxonomy): domain Eukaryota; kingdom Metazoa; phylum Chordata; class Actinopteri; order Siluriformes; family Ictaluridae; genus Ictalurus; species Ictalurus punctatus. Next base: position 9,565,488 of record NC_030430.2, on the reverse strand, counting down.
TTTTTAAAAAAAAAGAGTGTTTCATCATCCTAATTAGTGCCGGTATCCTAAGCAATGTTTTGTGTTTTTTTCCAACGGAGTCAGCTGTGAATGAACCGCGCGCTATAGACTCTTGTTTGAACTGGAATCAGGAGCTGTTTGATTCGTGGGACGCCTGTGTATTTACCCCGGTTCCTGGAGACGATCTGCCTTCAAACCAAGAAGCATTTGGTCGCGAGGCTACTGTTGTTATAGACAATAACAGAGACTTGGCGGAGGTGATACGAACCGGGTTCAAGGTCATCGAGGATCGTATTGCTGGATTTGAAAAGACTTTTGCTAGCGTCACCGAGCGTCTGGACGTTATAGAGGAGAATCAGTGTCTTTATAATCAAAGTGTTGTGGAAACATTACAAAACCATACCATCACACATAAACAAATCATAGCAACCCAGAAGCTTCTTGCTGGGGAGATTCATCGCGTTGATCACAATCAACACCTGATGACGGAATTGTTAAAACAGTTTGTACAGTTGGTTAAAAACAAGAAACTCGGGTGAGTTGTACAATAAGTATTTTATACCCCTGTGTGTGTGTGTGTGTGTGTGTGTGTGTGTGTTTATTTGCTGGTTTGTATCTGGTTTACTGTGTGTGATATTTTTTGCTAGTTTTTGTTTCAATTAAAAAAAAAAAGTCTGTAAAAATGTCAAAGCGGTGTGGTGAAAACTCGTGTAATGTGGGAGCAGCAATTAAATTTAGAAGATGCGACGACGATGGTCTGTGTACTTTTGAACAGCGTGGCAATACAGAGACGTTACAGGGTTTAATTCGGACAATGGAGGATCTGAATAGACAGCAGTCTACCACCAATACTTTGTTGGACTTATTAAACAGTGTTAGATCAATGGCTGAGGTTCAAACAGAACCACTGCCTAATTCGTTGTTAGACATCGGTTCAAATTCGTTGTTAGACAGCGATTCAAATTCACAGCAGGTGCGGTGGGGGTCAGACAGTCAATCGTTTAATCCTTCGGAGCCAAATTTTGGGTTATCCGAAGCCGCTATTGAGTCTATCGTGAGAGACGGTGGGTCTGTTGGTGGTTATACGGTGGTACCGAGACGCAGATTTAATGGATTGGAGATACGGCGTCGTATAAACATGCGTGTGATAACCGCTCCAGACCTGGCAGCGTACGCTATATTTCTGCATGATATCATGTCTGAAATAGTGTCGTTTTCCAGACTGCTGGCTGGCGATGGGAGCTTAATCAACATTACCTTGAGAGTCCCTAGTCTACCCTCTGACGTTAACGCTGTCTTGTCACCTGATAATGATTACGATTTGCACATATTCACACAACAACTAGAGAACATTATGCAAAGTAATTCTGACGTACGGGCTGATGAATGTCTAGATCTCAACGTGTCTATAGCTCGCGGTAAACACGATGGTGCTTATCGAAAGATACGTGATTTAGCTCATAACGAGGTGATTGCCAGAAACAGAATGAATCTGTTCTGTCCCAACAACATCTCTAACAATCTGTGTTTTGCGATCTGTCTGTCCCAATTCCTACAACCGCATACGCCATGTAGTGAACTTGAGTAGTTAGCCGCGTCTCTACAGAAAACTGCAGGGTATTCGGTACAACAAAAGATAGGGTTTAATGACATCACACGGATTGAACGGTTGTTACATGTTAAAATAGTGGTGTTCCATAGGACATGTTCTGGTCTGTTGGAACACTTTACGAACAATGACGAGCCTCATAATAAGACCGTGTTCTTGTATCTACACAACGAACATTATTTCTTGATTAAGAACCTAAAAGCATTCATTGGTACACCATACGTGTGCGAATACTGCTATCATGGTTTTACTAGCCGTAGAGACCACAGGTGTAAATACGTTTGCGATGTATGTAATGCACCTGATTGTCATAAATACGTTGGCAAAACGAGGCAATGTCACGATTGTTTGCGGTACTGCAGATCAGCCTACTGTTACAACGCGCATAAACAAACGCAAACAGGACAACAGTACGCTAAGTGTGATATCACCTATTACATTTCTGACAGTATTTAGTGACATCACGTCAACGGAGCAGCACCAAAAAAACATGTGTGCCCTGCAGAACACTGTATCCATTGTAAAGCTGAATTGGTTAATGACGGCACACACCAATGTTTCATACAACCAATAAAAATGGAACCACCTAGCGACAAATACATTTATTATGATTTTGAGACACAACACACGGACGGTAAACACGTAGCAAATTTCGTATGCGCCATTACATTTAAAGGGGAAGAGTTCACAGCCGCTGGTACAGACTGTATAGCTCAACTTGTTAAAAAGTTTAGACAGCCTCATTATCAGAATTACACATGGGTTGCACACAACGCTTCAGGGTTTGACAATTTTATACTGGTGGAATATTTTGCAAAAGCAGGGCTAACACTCCAAATTACTATGCAAGGCTGTCGCATCATTTTAATGTATGATAAGACATTCAAGCAACGTTTCATCGATAGCTACTCTTTCATCAATATGCGTCTGTCCATGACATCCGCCGCGTTAAATCTAACCTGTGCTGAGAAAGGTCATTTTCCACATCTGTTCAATAGAGCAGAAAATGAAGACTACGTAGGCCCATACCCTAATAAGCATTTCTACGGCTATGAGACAATGTCTGACAAAGAGAGGGCTCTGTTTGATGAGTGGTATGTTACGGTGTCGGGTAAGGTTTTTGATTTAAAAAAGAGCTCGCCATGTACGGCAAGAATGATGTCGTTTTACTCCGTGAGGCATGCATGAAGTACCGTGACGAATTCATACAATGTACAAAACTCGACCCATTCAGATACACCACTTTAGCAGCGTGCTGCATGGCCGTGTATAAAACCCACTATCTACCTAAAGACACACTAGCTCTGACCCATAACAATGCATACACAAATCAGAACAAGACATACTCAGCCATTTCCATTGAATGGCTTGAATATGTCAAAACAACACGAGGCGTGAACATTCAGCACGCCTTAGATCATGGAGAGATGGTAATTGGAAAATATCATCTCGATGGTTATCATGAAAAGGATGGTGTCAAATACGGTTTTGAATTCAACGGATGCATGTTTCACGGGCATGAATGTCATTATAACCCTAAACCATTTACATCCGTTATCAAAAGTGCCCTACGGTTTGCTCAGAAGACAGTTTGATGATAAGGTCTAATTTTGGAAAAGGCGTATGGTCTCGATGTTGAGGTGATGTGGGAATGTGATTGGAATAACGCTAACCAGAATGATGTCGCTGTAATGGCGTTTATGTCCACTTACACACATCCTGAACGATTGAAACCGCGCAACGCGCTATTTGGTGGTCGTACTAACGCGTACAAATAGTATCACAAAGTCGACAATAGTGAAAAAATACGATATGTCGACTTTACAAGTTTGTACTCCTTTTGCCAGGCCAAAAAATGTTACCCCATAGGACATCCACAAATAATTTTCAAGGATTTTGAACATCTTGAAAATTATTATGGGTTTGTCAAGGCTACAGTACTACCACCACGAAAACTGCTTCACCCCATCCTTCCCTATAGGACCGGTGGTAAGCTTATGTTTCCACTTTGTCGTACATGCGCCGAACATCAGAATCAGACAGACCCATGTGGTCATACTGATGAGGAAAGAGCTATTTCAGGGTGTTGGGTCAGCATAGAGCTGTTGAAAGGTGTGAAAAAGGGTTATATTTTAACGAACGTGGACGAGGTGTGGCATTTTCCACAACGGTCAGAAACTTTGTTTTGTGATTATGTTAAAACATTTTTTACAATATAAAAGAGAGGCCAGCGGTTTCCCCGCACACGTTATGACAGACGCAGACAAGGAATCCTACATCTCGGACTACTTTGAGAAAGAGGGGATTAAGATGGACGCCGGTAAAATAAGTCGCAACCCAGCACAGCGTTCTATTAACAAACTTCTGCTGAACTCACTTTGGGGTCGTTTCTCCATGCGTGAAAACTTGCCGTGTACAGAGTTAATTTCGGACCCGGAACAATTTACACAGCACATATTCGGCGACGGGTATGATGTTAAATACTTTTCCTTCGTTTCAGACAGCGTGGCTCTAATTCAGTAGTGTTATGCGGATGGGAAAGGGGGGCAGACTTGTAAAGTCGACATATCGTATTTTTTCACTATTGTCGGCTTTGTGATACTATTTGTACGCGTTAGTACGACCACCAAATAGCGCGTTGCGCGGTTTCAATCGTTCAGGATGTGTGTAAGTGGACATAAACGCCATTACAGCGACATCATTCTGGTTAGCGTTATTCCAATCACATTCCCACATCACCTCAACATCGAGACCATACGCCTTTTCCAAAATTTCGACCTTATCATCAAACTGTCTTCTGAGCAAACCATAGGGCACTTTTGATAACGGATGTAAATGGTTTAGGGTTATAACAACATTCATACCCGTGAAACATGCATCCGTTGAATTCAAAACCGTATTTGACACCATCCTTTTCATAATAACCATCGAGATGATATTTTCCAATTACCATCTCTCCATGATCTAAAGCGTGCTGAATGTTCACGCCTCGTGTTGTTTTGACATATTCAAGCCATTCAATGGAAATGGCTGAGTATGTCTTGTTCTGATTTGTGTATGCATTGTTATGGGTCAGAGCTAGTGTGTCTTTAGGTAGATAGTGGGTTTTATACACGGCCATGCAGCACGCTGCTAAAGTGGTGTATCTGAATGGGTCGAGTTTTGTACATTGTATGAATTCGTCACGGTACTTCATGCATGCCTCACGGAGTAAAACGACATCATTCTTGCCGTACATGGCGAGCTCTTTTTTTAAATCAAAAACCTTACCCGACACCGTAACATACCACTCATCAAACAGAGCCCTCTCTTTGTCAGACATTGTCTCATAGCCGTAGAAATGCTTATTAGGGTATGGGCCTACGTAGTCTTCATTTTCTGCTCTATTGAACAGATGTGGAAAATGACCTTTCTCAGCACAGGTTAGATTTAACGCGGCGGATGTCATGGACAGACGCATATTGATGAAAGAGTAGCTATCGATGAAACGTTGCTTGAATGTCTTATCATACATTAAAATGATGCGACAGCCTTGCATAGTAATTTGGAGTGTTAGCCCTGCTTTTGCAAAATATTCCACCAGTATAAAATTGTCAAACCCTGAAGCGTTGTGTGCAACCCATGTGTAATTCTGATAATGAGGCTGTCTAAACTTTTTAACAAGTTGAGCTATACAGTCTGTACCAGCGGCTGTGAACTCTTCCCCTTTAAATGTAATGGCACATACGAAATTTGCTACGTGTTTACCGTCCGTGTGTTGTGTCTCAAAATCATAATAAATGTATTTGTCGCTAGGTGGTTCCATTTTTATCGGTTGTATGAAACATTGGTGTGCGCCGTCATTAACCAATTCAGCTTTACAATGGATACAGTGTTCTGCAGGGCACACATGTTTTTTTGGTGCTGCTCCGTTGACGTGATGTCACTAAATACTGTCAGAAATGTAATAGGTGATATCACACTTAGCGTACTGTTGTCCTGTTTGCGTTTGTTTATGCGCGTTGTAACAGTAGGCTGATCTGCAGTACCGCAAACAATCGTGACATTGCCTCGTTTTGCCAACGTATTTATGACAATCAGGTGCATTACATACATCGCAAACGTATTTACACCTGTGGTCTCTACGGCTAGTAAAACCATGATAGCAGTATTCGCACACGTATGGTGTACCAATGAATGCTTTTAGGTTCTTAATCAAGAAATAATGTTCGTTGTGTAGATACAAGAACACGGTCTTATTATGAGGCTCGTCATTGTTCGTAAAGTGTTCCAACAGACCAGAACATGTCCTATGGAACACCACTATTTTAACATGTAACAACCGTTCAAACCGTGTGATGTCATTAAACCCTATCTTTTGTTGTACCGAATACCCTGCAGTTTTCTGTAGAGACGCGGCTAACGACTCAAGTTCACTACATGGCGTATGCGGTTGTAGGAAATGGGACAGACAGATCGCAAAACACAGATTGTTAGAGATGTTGTTGGGACAGAACAGATTCATTCTGTTTCTGGCAATCACCTCGTTATGAGCTAAATCACGTATCTTTCGATAAGCACCATCGTGTTCACCGCGAGCTATAGACACGTTGAGATCTAGACATTCATCAGCCCGTACGTCAGAATTACTTTGCATAATGTTCTCTAGTTGTTGTGTGAATATGTGCAAATCGTAATCGTTATCAGGTGACAAGACAGCGTTAACGTCAGAGGGTAGACTAGGGACTCTCAAGGTAATGTTGATTAAGCCCCCATCGCCGGCCAGCAGTCTGGAAAACGACACTATTTCAGACATGATATCATGCAGAAATATAGCGTACGCTGCCAGGTCTGGAGCGGTTATCACACGCATGTTTATACGACGCCGTATCTCCAATCCATTAAATCTGCGTCTCGGTACCACCGTATAACCACCAACAGACCCACCGTCTCTCACGATAGACTCAATAGCGGCTTCGGATAACCCAAAATTTGGCTCCGAAGGATTAAACGATTGACTGTCTGACCCCCACCCCACCTGCTGTGAATTTGAATCGCTGTCTAACAACGAATTTGAACCGATGTCTAACAACGAATTAGGCAGTGGTTCTGTTTGAACCTCAGCCATTGATCTAACACTGTTTAATAAGTCCAACAAAGTATCGGTGGTAGACTGCTGTCTATTCAGATCCTCCATTTTCCGAATTAAACCATGTATCGTCTCTGTATTGCCACGCTGTTCAAAAGTACACAGACCATCGTCGTCGCATCTTCTAAATTTAATTGCTGCTCCCGCATTACACGAGTTTTCACCACACCGCTTTGACATTTTTACAGACTTTTTTTTTTTTTTGAATTGAAACAAAAACTAGCAAAAAAAATCACACACAGTAAACCAGATACGAACCAGCAAATAAACACACACACACACACACACACACACACACACACACACACACACACAGGGGTATAAAATACTTATTGTACAACTCACCCGAGTTTCTTGTTTTTAACCAACTGTACAAACTGTTTTAACAATTCTGTCATCAGGTGTTGATTGTGATCAACGCGATGAATCTCCCCAGCAAGAAGCTTCTGGGTTGCTATGATTTGTTTATGTGTAATGGTATGGTTTTGTAATGTTTCCACAACACTTTGATTATAAAGACACTGATTCTTCTCTATAACGTCCAGACGCTCGGTGACGCTAGCAAAAGTCTTTTCAAATCCAGCAATACAATCCTCGATGGCCTTGAACCCGGTTCGTATCACCTCCGCCAAGTCTCTGTTATTGTCTATAACAACAGTAGCCTCGCGACCAAATGCTTCTTGGTTTGAAGGCAGATCGTCTTCAGGAACCGGGGTAAATACACAGGCGTCCTACGAATCAAACAGCTCCTGATTCCAGTTCAAACAAGAGTCTATAGCGCGCGGTTCATTCACAGCTGACTCCGTTGGAAAAAAACACAAAACATTGCTTAGGATACCGGCACTAATTAGGATGATGAAACACTCTTTTTTTAAAAAAATTAAAAATACATGCTACACACCGTCTGTCGATCGTGGGGGAGATCTTGATCGTTTACGTTTAGACGTAGCGACACCCACGCTGTGGACCTGAGCTACTGTTTTACGCTTGGCCTTTCCAGAGCTCGTTGGTATACCGCGTTCATTGGAAACCGCAGCACTATTTTTGAACTCGGGTGCAGCGATCTTGTTTACAAGATTTGACAAGCCTTGAACAGTAAACAAACGAACACAATACATAAGAAAACATTTTAAACCGCTTTTAAACATAACAGATAAATATCTCATTATTACAGATCTTACCCAACACGGGGTTTTCCAACCTGACTCGCGGGACTTCTGTGTTCGCCTCTTTGTGTAAAATAAAGTAAAATCATTAAACACATACACATCATACATAGGATTGAACACTTATAAAGAATAACAACGGACGTACCGCTTGCCTTGTTCAGAAACTTGATTTCGTCTACGATGTCCGGGATAGACACAGTATCAGCATCACCTGTAGCGTTAGATACCTGTTTTATCCACCACAATAAACCCATAAATTCGTTTATAAATAAAAACATTCTTAACCATGTGTAATAATAATAATAATAATAATAATAATAATAAAATAAAACAGAACACTTACTGTTACGACAGACAGCCATCTCCTCTTTGAAGTATTCTCCAAAATAAAATATAAAGCTTTAGCGGTGAGTTAAAACGAGAATTGACGATTCGCCTAAAATTACACAGCGCTCTGATACACAGCCGAGATCTTAGAGACTTCTGCGTAACTGACCCTACTTTTAAACATAAAGCATACCTATTGTAGGGTGTGTCGTAAAGCCATTAACACCCGACCACACACTCATTATCATAAACAATCTGTAGGATCACACCACGACCCCCCTGGTCATAAAAAAACTCTTTGGTCAGGAAGAAACAAAGGGCCATAAATTAAGCACTCCTAGAGAAACGCAGGCCTGACAAGGACAAGGCCATAAATTAGCCCTCTAGTTCTACCGCTGTGATTGACATTTTGACAGAACGTACTGGCTACGATGAAAACACGTGTATGGGTGTGTTTAGAGAGAGAGGGAGAGAGAGAGAGAGAGAGGCGTGTCTGAAAACACATATGTGTGGGCGGGGTTTAGCGAGAGTGAGGTGTCTCAGTTTAACTTCATTACTGCTTAACACAGCGACTGGAAGACATCTCTGGAAAAAATTTATCTCCTAGTTTAAACATCTTTTAACCAGCACTTTAACATTTTTACCTCGTAAGGATCTTTGTTTAGAAGTCATGTAATATGTGCTATTCTTTTTAAACAGCTCTTTTAACCATTTTTACCTCCTAAAGTTTTTATGTGTTTTTTTGGAAGCCTAGTAATATGGATTCTTTTTAAACAGCTCTTTTAATCATTTTTACATCCTAAAGGTTTATGTTTAGAATGTATGTAATACAAACGATTATTTTAAACAGATTCTTTGTAAAAAAAAAAAAAAAAAAGACACTTTAAGTCCTAAACTTTTTATTCAAAGGTAAACCGGGATCCCTAAAACATAATCAACAATTGTTTTCATTTATTTCACAAAACAAATATTCTACTCATATATGTACACATTCAAACACCATGCTTATCTAACAGTGTATTTACACAAACAAAATAACGCCACAAAGTAACACAAACATATCCCCATATTAAAAACATTATTTCTTTTCAGACGTATTTCACCCCACCAAAAACCAAACTCATTAACATAAACACCTTTTGTTGGGAGGGGGGCTATTCCCCCCACACACACCTCTCCACAACACCCCCAGACACAAAGGAGCCAGATTGACCAGCTGATACACTCCATAGGGTTACCTCCCTCATCACCCCTACAGACCTGTCAGTCAGGGAAGCACAGAGGGTCATAAATTATCACACACAACACTTTGATTGACAGTTTGACAGATAGTGTATGATATAACTACTATTAACAGTCTTAGAATTAAAAAATTGTAGAAAAGAATCACAGAGCTGCTGAGAAACAGGCAAAGTGTTAATAGCATTAACTTGAAGCAATCTGTTTATGGTTTGGAACATTATTTACGATAGCCTGAGAGAAGTAAGAGGATCTTTCAGTCTCCAGCAGTGCACGATAATCCCCCAGAAGATCCTTCCACGCTTGATAGTAGACATTCAGTCCAGTAAGGCGCCATTTTCGCTCCATTTTCCGACATACAGCCTTTCTAGAGTGCAGATTGTCATTATACCAGGGAGCAGAGCGGGTGAATGTGACCTTACGTGACCTTAGAGGAGCAAAAGTGTCAAGATTAGCAGCAAGAGTGGAATTTAGCTGCAGAACTTTCTCCTCCAGTGATGAGGGATGAAGATCGCTTAGGATGGAAACCACAGAATTGGAGAAAGCTGTGTGATCGATAGACTTCCACTTCCGGAAGGTTACTGTTCGGATGGTAGGCTCACTTGATTGATACAGTTTGAGGTTAAAAAAGACAGCTGAATGATCAGACAGTCCAATGTCAATAGATGAAAACTGCAATACAAATGAGCCAATAGCAATCACAAGATCCAGCGTATGACCCTTGTTATGAGTCGGGTCAGTTACAAACTGTGTGAAGTTAAAACGATCAATTAGCAACAGAAATTCCTTAGCCGCTGCAGAGTCACTACAGTCCACATGAATGTTAAAATCTCCCACAATTACAATTCTGTCGAACTTCATACTCAACATTGATAGGAAATCCACAAACTGACATAAAAGCTGCATGTGTCTTAGTCTTAGGTGGTTTATAGACTGTAGCGATGATGGTGGATACAGGAGCGGAAATACTCAAGACCAGGCATTCAAATGATGGAAACTGGGGAACAGACACAGCGCAATACACTGTCTGGCTGCTGTATGTTTCCGGTCATTGTCTGTAATCACACATAAACTTTAGAAAATACATAATTGATTCAGCTAAAATTATTTAAATGATCACTCATTGTGGTCAGTTGTGTAGTCCATTACCTTTTTTTACCTTGGAAAAAGCGATGAGGTCCTTTGAAGTGTTGCCATATGTATGATGCCAAATTAGATTTTATGATGCATTCTTCATAAAATTCACAGTCCATAATTTCTGAGGATAAATCAGAGATGCAGTTGTAAATTAATAAAATTATAATCGATGGCATATAATTATTCAACGTCTTCAAGGTTTAACTAATCTTCGAAGACAACTAGTGGTCCCGCTCCCTGATGGGATGTGGCCCCGAAACAGGAAGCTTAATAGGATGCTTAGCTTTTGGTTTCACAATGCGGAAACCTTTTTTCTTATAGCAAAGTGCTCCAAAGCCAACGTTGATTTGTCAGAGAATATTACTTTGTCGATGGTCTGAACCCACTGCTGAAGCCATCCACTGTAAGATGCAGGGCCTTGTTGTCACGGATCATACTGTTCTACAAAATAAAAGATTTGAGTATTTGTAAAAACTATAAACATGGAAATTAAATCTATAAGCTGCATTACACAGTAAAGTTCTGTTTACCGGGCTTTGGTGTATGTCCACCCAAGTTGCTTTATGTGTCTCCTGATGGTGCTGGTTGATATTCGCAACTGCAGTTGCAATTTGGACTGATGCTTGCTCTGAAAATTTCTAGTAGACCGCTCATCATCCTCATTCAGTATATCATCAAGAGCTTGTAGTGCTACACAATAAACAAACATCCACAAAGATTTTAATTTGATTTAATCATGTTGTGAGAGATGCACACACCTGACTGCAACAAGAAACCACTGATGTCAGTCAGAAAGTGTCTGGTTCTCCACATAGACCTGATCATGTTGCTAATCTCAGGAAAGATCTTTGTCATGGCTGAATTTCTGGTAGAAAGACTTATAAAATAGAAGCTCCAAGAGAAGGACTATTAGTAGTTGCCATTTTGTCATTTAACATGGTACTGAATGTTATGATAATTGTGCAATCGAAACGATTAATTGATTTCAAAGAAGTGGTGTAGTGTATTATAAATCACACAATTCTGCAGCTATTCAGTAACAGGCAGTTCAAGTATGTTATGTTGAGCAGCATGTCTTATTCATACAAATTGTTTAAAATATTTGCACTGTTAACAGATATCTAAGTGTTTTCTACTAAATGTTTTTAACATTTCTTTCTAAATGTTTTAGAATATGTAAGCTTTCTTGAACATTTAACAATTAGTTGAATGTCCAAAAACCTGGGTTGAGATATAATGATAAATTAACAATAATATTGTTGTTTTGTTCATTATAATGTGACTAAGTTTATCATTGAATGCATTCTATCATAATTCACACCTTTGTATAGGCTTAATGGGCCATTTATGGTTGGTCTTATGTCTTAAAATTGATGATTATTGCTCTAACATGCTAAACACAACTTTTCATTTATATAGGCTATTCATAAGAAACAGTTGAACACCTGAAAATAAGGTACTGTAAATGGTATCTTGATGATCTTAGAAAAAAAATATTGACATGGGGAAGGGTTTCTGACATTTCATGGTCTTGGTGAAGAAAATCTGCCAGCACAAGACAAAATATACTTACAGTATGTTAAAAACACTTAAAACTGCTGATATATATACTGTTTGTATTGTAAAAAAAAAAATTCTCAATAATATTGTTAATATTACAATAATATTAAGTCATCGTCAAGTACGTTCATAATATAAACTTTCATACAATTTGTACATTCATAAAAATATAAACCATTATAAGTATTTTACATTTATGGTATTTGGCGGACACCCTTATCCAGAGCGATTTACACTTATCTCATTCATACATCTGAGCAATTATGGGCCTTGCTCAAGAGGCCATCAATGGCAGCAGCAACCTCGGTGGGACAGTCTGATGTTGGGGGATGGGCACAGTCAAATTGAGTCCTCAGTACTTCTATTGCTGTGTGCGCCTCTCTTTGCTGCATCACAACGGCCTGAATGGTTCAATTTAGGCATTTTAGTTGTTACCTAAAAGGCTTTGTTGTCAAGTAAAAAAACGTCTTTTAACTTCTAAAATGGAAGGTTCAGAGTTGTATATTTGCAAATTCATGGCCCGCTGAAAATTGTTTTAAAAAATAATTTTGTGCTTTGGAGCAACTTTCTATATCTCCACACTAAGGCACATCAAATCTTTCGGATTGCTATATCTATTAGTTATTTTTTAGCAACTAGGTGTATTCCTGAAAGAGCAAGCTTACATTTTGAGATTTTTTGCATAATCCAATTTATAGGTGTTCAGTATCTTTGACATTCATTTGCATGATTAGCCTCGAACTGTGGTAAAGGCTATTAATTTTGTGTGCTGGTCTTCAGTTATGTTCTTGTTCAGTGGTTAGTGCATCTGCAGTTAATTCTTAGACTTGCAAGTGATTTTCTCTGACTGTTACTCTCATCAGAGACAGAATAAAGTCCATGTTTTACCATGCCTACAACAACTACTTGGAGAATGCATATCCATATGATGAGCTCCGGCCATTGACATGCGATGGACAGGACACATGGGGCAGGTATAAATGCTAACATTGTGTTTTCACAGGTTTGCTTGTTAAAGTTGCCTTAGTCGAAGTCACATGACAACATGTACTTTTGTAATCATGACATAAATCTAATACATTTTCTCTTTCAATACCACAGTTTTTCACTTACTCTTATTGATGCCCTGGATACCTTGCTGGTATGAATTTGTTTACAAATTTATTCTTATGTATATACATAATGTATTTATTTATTTTGTTTGTTTGTTGAAGCTTTTGAGTTCCATGCTCTCCTTATTATCTCAGATACTGGGGAATCACACAGAGTTTCAACGGGTGGCTGCTCTTCTTCAGGACAATGTGAATTTTGACATTGATGTAAATGCCTCAGTGTTTGAGACAAACATACGAGGTGAGCATGCAACACAACTTTCAGCCCAAACATATTTAGATCTATTCATGTTTACTGCTCACCTCAGTTGGATAACTTGCATGCAACATTTGAGTATTGATTTCGTCTTAGATGTTTTTGGGAAATGCAATAGAACAGTATCTAAGGAAGCAAAATGCCAAGGAAAAAAAGAAATACTTATGCTGAGGAGTCATTATGTTTCTTGCATGTGTCAAAGGACATACACTATATAGCCAAAAGTAAGTGGACATTGACCCATATGTGGGCCTTTCCCAAACTGTTGCCACAACATTGAAATCACACAATTGTCTTGAATGACTTTGTATGCTGTAGCTTAAGATTTCACTTAAGCTACAGCATATGGAATGAAGGGGCCTAGTCCAAACCTGTTCCAACATGACAATGCTGCTGTGCACAAAGCACGCTCCATAAAGACATGGTTTGTATGTAAGGTATGGAATAACATGAGTGGCCTTTATTGCATTTTGCATAGGAGCTCCGCATTTTGACCACCGAGTGTGCTGTGTTAATCCAGAATGATAACAGGCAAAGGTCTCCTGTTCAATATCTTTATTTTCCGACGGACATACCATGAACACCGTCCCTTCTTTGATCCTGGACAAACAACACATCCGAAAAAGAAATACCAACACACAGTGGCAAGAAAAAATATGTGAACCTTTTGGAATTTCATGGTTTTCTGCATAAATTTTTCTTAAAGTATAAATATGTCTAAAATAATAACACAAATAAAATTCTGATCTTTCATGTCTTTATTGAGAACAACCAAAAAAACCTCATAGTGCTTGTGGAAAAAGTATGAGAACCTTTGAGTTAATGACCTCAAAAAAGCTAATTGGAGTCAGGTTTTAGCACACCTGGAGTCTCGTTAAGAAAATGAGTTTGGAGGTGTGGACTACAGCTACTTTGACTGATAAAAACACCTCAAACTTTTGGAGTTTGCTCTGCACAAGAAGCACATGTTTGTGTGAGCTATGCCTTGCCAAAAAGAGCTTTCAGAAGATCTATGATCAAGAATTGTTGAGTTACCTAAAGCTGGCAAGGGTCACAAAGTGATTTCAAAGACTTTAGAAACAGTTAGGCAAACATTTTACAAATGGAGACACTTTGGGACTGTTGCTATTCTACCAAGAAGTGGGCGCTCAGTCAAAATGGCACCAAGAGCATAACGAAGACTCATCAATGAGGTAAAGAAACAACCCCGAATGACCGCCAAAGATTTGAAGGCATCATTGGAACTGGCTAACATCTCTGTTCATGAGTCTACAATACGTAAAACATTGAACAAGCAGGGTATCTATGGCAGGACACCATGAAGGAAGCCACTGCTTACTAAAAAGAACATAGCTGCATGCCTGAAGTTTGCAAAAGAGCACATTGACACTCCAGAGCGGTATTGGCAAAATGTTTTGTGGACTGATGAAACTAAGATTGAACTATTTGGAAAAACCACACAGCACTACATCTGGCATGGAAAGGGCATGGCCTATCATCATGAAAACATCATCCCAACCCTAAAGTATTTTGGAGGAAACATCATGATTTGGGCCTACTTTGCTGCATCAGGGCCTGGCCAGCTTGCAATCATTGAGCTGAAGATGAATTCCCAAGTATATCAGACAATTCTTCAGGATAATGTGAGAATGTCTGTACATCAGCTGAAACTGTGTAGAATTTGGGTGATGCTCTGGTGTTTTGGGTCGTTGTCCTGTTGCAAGTCCACAACAGAATGGCTTCAGAAAAAAAAAAAAAAACTCCTGAACGATGTCCAGGTCTGATCCACAGCTACAGGAAGTGCCTGGTTGGTTATTGCTGCCAAGGTGGGGTCAACCAATTATTAATTCTAAGGGTTCACTTACTTTTTCCACTGCCATTTTGAATGTTGAATGAGTGTGTTCAATAAAGACATGAGGGATCAGAATTTATTGTGTTTTTATTTTAGGCACATTATATTTGTCAATACCCTTGACTTAGATGAAGTTCAGATCACATTTAATGACATTTATGCAGGAAAAAAATGAAATTCCAAAAGGTTCACATACTTTTTCTTGCGACTGTAGGTTTTTGCTAACCCTAAACCTACACAGGAAAAAAACCTCAATTTAACAATTTTCCCCTTTAAAGAAAAATAGGAGAGTGAAACCAAAAATAACAAAACTCTCTTAAAGAGGGCTATAAGTATATATGTCACAGGGAAATTTCAGACTGAAACATATTAACACATCTTCAGGAAATTTTGCATTTTACTTATGTGTTCCCATACACTTTCACGAAGTGTTTTCAAAAGCAGTAATGTAGATGCCCCCTTCTTAGTTAGACAGTCAGCAAGTTGCTGACTTCAAGACAAAGTCTCTTCTCTGTAACAGACTTTGTAGACTTCACAGCATCTAGAAGAGAATAATTGTCAGTTACACAAATTTTCAAATTGCTCAATGTACTGTCTCTTCTTGTAATTTCTGAGTAAAGTGCAGATAAACACATCCCATTATCAATGCTATCAGTAAGTACCAAAGTTTCTCCTGCCAAAGTGCTTCTGACAACTCATCTGATTCTTGTAGACTTCCAAGAGATAGATGAGAATTTTCCATTTTCTCCCATCAACAAAATTAGGTGGCCACCTTGAGTACCACCATCTGAAAGTTTACCCATTGAGGCATCACTAAACAACCAGTTTCAGGAAGCGGTCTTTTCCCAGGCTCTGACATTTTTGGAGTTACTTCCTCTGACTTCAGTTTTCTGATAAGCTTGTTTGCATCATGCAAAGTCTAAAGGGTAGCAGGTTTTGTAACGGAAGCAAGGATAGATGTGTGCCACATTACATCTGGTCTACTCTGTCTTGCAACCCACAAGATCTTAGACCTCAGCATGTCAGTCTCATGGTCTGTCAGTGGAGCCATACATTACAGCTCTGGCCGGATCTATAACAATGGGCTGAATACTCTTTTTATATGTGCTTTGATGTACACGTATCTCACCATTTCCAGAAGAGATCGTCATTCTTACATAACTGAAGCTGTTGTGCTCTTCACGTTCAACTTGGAAAGCAGTTTTCATGTGTGGCATGACCAAAGAGGGAAATGTTTTAGAACAATACCACAAAAAATCAAAAATTCCAGTTAACACACATTTGTTCAACTTCTACAGATTACCTTTGCACTGTGTTTCTAGAGGATGGTTAATGTAGACTGTCATCTTTCACCTCCTTATACACACAGTTTATTTTCTAGCTATCCAGCTCAGTTTTTTCTTCAGCAAAGGTCTCGTCTTCAATTATGAAAACATCACTCTCATGGTGATTGTAATTTCCAGCAGCCATCCTCTGCTACCTATGCTCTGCTGCTATGTTAATTCAAAATGATTACAAAGTTCTCCTGTTCAATATCTTTATTTTCCAACACACCATGAACACTGTCCCTTCCTCCACCCCAGGCAACAGCCCCGCAAGAAAAGTAATACCAACATACTTTTTTGCTAACCCTAAACCTACAGTGCCCCCATGTGGATAAAGGACAAAAATTCAACTCAACATGCTGGTACAAGTTACCATTCAAAAATATACCAAAAGAGCAGCCTTCTTTTTTCTATAATAAAATGGTAAATAAGCCAATCAAGGCATGAATCTGAAATGACAGTAGAAGTTTTGAACTCTCCAGTGTGATCCAACAAACACTTGCTTTGGCAGTCTTGCTAGTACATTCGAGTCCCATTGTAATGGACAGTCTCTTTGGTTGTAAATTGAGATTGGTGGTCTTTCTTAGAATGTATAATATGACATGCTCACTGGTGGCCAGCTTCTTGCCACTGCAACCTAAGACAGCCAACGTCAAAGTTCTGGCAGTGTCAGAAAATTTTTATTAAAATTTCAGTGTCATTACTGCTACTACACTTGTCTAAAATTCACTAATAGGAGAACTGCCTAGGACTGCAAAAAGCTCACAGGACAACTACCAATGCAGAAGTTGCAATGGTGACATGAAAAAAACATGGCAATTAAAAAAGAGAGGTTTGTTGAATTGCGGCAGCAGAGAGAATGTCTATAATGTCTCATCATGACGGGACAAAAAGGGACATGACATGGAAAGAAATGGAGGACGAATTACAGTTTCCAATCATGTAGCTAGCTAATGAGCATGCAAATGCTCTGTTTATCAAGTTTATCTACTAATAGGACAATGTGAAACTTTTTATTCTTTCCATTTGAAGAGCTACAAACCTGTGCTGTGTTGCTGTGCACCCAGTATGGCAGAACATAGTAACTATCTTCATCGTACACTCTGACATGAAGCATACATTATCACACAGTCTTCACAGAATTCTTATTGTTGTGTAATAAGCAGAATTACACACTCTACAATACAAAGCATAGTATAATCCCATGGCCTGCCATGTCTTATTCCTTAAATGATTGTGTGTGTTAACTTAGCAATAATTTCTGTAATTGCTGTGTAGAATATGCAGTCATAAAATCAAAGAAATGTTCCAGCCATTCAAACCATCAGATCAAATGCAGTTGGCCACTGAAGACTAAACCTTTCACGTGATTGAAAGACTGAAAGTCAATTATTGAGGAATCATAATTGGCATATTTTTTGATTATCTGTTAAATGAGAAGTATAAGATTCTTTGATCAATAAATAAGTAATTAATCCAAAATGTACTGTTTTTTTGTTTGTTTGTTTTTTGATTTGGAATGCGAAACTATGTTAAAACAAATACTGTATTGTACCTAGGTGTTATCTAACTAGGTAACTTTTTATCTATTTAAACATGTCCTTTATGAATATAAATTTATAATGTCACTAAAATAGATGGGTGCATAAAAATAAAACCTACCCTCTTGTAGCAATTCAGACACTTTAATTCATGTTAATGCTAAAACTTCTGGTCATACTAATTTCTTAATTTCTTAAAACATTGGTCAGACTAATTTCATAAATTGTCAGCAGTGTGCTTCACTGGCTCATGTTTATTTGAATCTGTGTTTGGGCTTCTGCAGTGGTCGGTGGTCTACTCTCAGCTCACCTGTTGTCCAAGCAGGCTGGGATCACTGTAGAGGAGGGCTGGCCATGCTCCGGTCCTCTGCTCCGCTTGGCTGAGGATGCAGCACGCAAACTTCTCCCAGGTGAGAGAACAAACATACATTGCATAATAAAAATTCTGCATTATTTGTTTTCTATGTGTTTAATATAACACTGATGTTTGGTATTGTACAGTATATATTTACAGTCTTATGCAAAGGTATGGACACCCCTGATCGAATTACATATTTTGTTGATTTTCTAAATGAAAAAAGTTCACTCAACCTCTACAGGGAACAAATTTAAATGAGACAAATTTCTGCTCATTATAATGCCCCATTACTGTTCAATTTAAAACATTCCTGTTGCTACAACCCCAATTAAAAAAAAACGCAAATTCCAAAAAAGTTGTAAAATGTATATAAATATAAATAAAAACAGAACTATCCCAAAACATAAAAACAGTCGTTGATCATCCAGGTAACAATACACGGTATTAAGAATCAAGGGTATGTAAACTTTTGAACGGGGTAATTTTTTATAAAATCTTGTCTTATGGACTATATGTAAACATCTGTTAGTTGAAATAGCTTATTCAAGACAGTAGTAAATAAAAAACAACATGGGATTTTTATGATCCCTCTTATTTTGTTAACAGTATTAAGATTTAGCAGATTCTGCAAGGGGTATGCAAACTTTTGGTCACAACTGTACCTTTCAGTATTGATGGTGCCTTTCCAGATGTGAAAGCTGCCCATTCCATAGGCACTAATGCACCCCCATACCATCAGAGATGCAGGCTTTTGAACTGAGCGCTGATATAAAGCCGGGTGGTCCATCTTTGGCCCAGAGAAGATGGCGGCGTTTCTGGATCATTTTCACATATGCCGCCTTCTTTGTATGATATAAATTTAACAAGAATTTGTGGATGGCACAGCGAACTTTGTTTATAGACAGTGAGTTCTGGAGGTGTTTCTGAGCCCATGCAGTGATTTCCATTACAGAGTTGGAATGCTTTTCCAAGGACGAATAGCAAAATATTGTGTCAAGATGTGCCAAACTGATTGACTCTTGCCCAAAAAGATTGAATGTTGCGATAAAATCTAAAGGTACTTCAACTAAGTATTAGTTCAAGGGTGTGCACAATTATGCAACCAGGTTATTGTACATTTTCTTTTCTTTTCCCTAAAATTACTATTATTGTTTTTCACTTTATTTAATAGGTTACAATTTTACAATAAATGTAGAAAACTTTCTGACATGATTTATCTTAGTTTAATTGTTTTACATAAAAAAAAAATCTGCCATTTTAACAAGGGTGTGTAGACTTTTTAGATCCAATGTACTATTCTAGATTTACAGTGGTTCAGAATTTACATACACATGAATGAAATGCTTGGGGTAGCCTTCCACAACACTTTGACAGAAATTGGGCCCATTCCTCTTCACAAAACTGGTGTAACTTGGTCAGGTTTGTGGGCCTTGTCATTCAGACATGCTTTTTATGTTCAGTCCACAAATTTTCTAAAGGATTCAGGTCAAGGCTTTGTGATGGTGACTCTAATAGCACTTCCAAGACACAGGTGAGAACTAGGTTATAACTTTATGGCTGATGTCCTGAGGTGTTACTTCAGTATTTCTAGATAATCTTCCTTCCTCATGAATCCATTTATTTTATGAAGTGCACCAGCAAAACACCCTCTCATCATGATGCTACCAGATCCCTTCTTCACAGTTGGGATGGTGTTCTCCGAATTAAAGCCTCACCCTTTTTCCTCCATACAGAACACTGATCATTATGGCCAAACAGTTCAGTTTTTGTCCTCCAAATGGCTACATATTTGTCATGTTGGTCATCTGCACCTGGGTGATATTATACTATGTATGTTAGAATGCTATGTATGTTACACATGTAACACAAGCACAGTTACATACATGACTAGCATTTTGTTTACAAAAGTAGATGCTTAATTGACTTTTTCAATTGAGAAAATAAAAATGTAGTTTGTATTTCTTTCAATGTTTTCATAAGGAAAGCATTAGTATCAGCTATATGTGTTTACACATAATTAGCATTTTGTTTACAAATGTAGATCCTTTTATTGCCTTTTTTGACAATTCTAAGAAAAGCAAAAAGTAGCGTATTTTTCTTTCAATGTTTTTGTAAGAAAAATGTTTGCATCAGCTACCTGTGCTTAATAACACATACAATTATCACTTAAACTGTAATCCATTGCTAAGCTCTTGCTGTGTATGTCCTCTGTAGCATTCCACACACCCACTGGTATGCCCTATGGCACAGTGAACCTGCTGAGGGGTGTCAACCCCAGTGAGACTCCCATTACCTGCACAGCTGGTGTGGGCACATTCATCCTGGAGTTTTCCACCCTGAGCCATCTCACTGGAGATCCTGTGTTTGAAGATGTGGCCCGAAAGGCTCTCGTTGCCCTCTGGAAAACCCGGTCGGATATTGGCCTGGTAAGAACCACTTCTTTAAAGCAATTTTAGCAATGTTTGGGTTTCTTACACTGCTCTAACTATTATCCTTTTATTACATCAAATTGAATGCATTTCTATTAGTTCAAACAATATCTAAGAACATTTTCTAAGATCTCTTTTTAAAGGAAACCCCCAATTAGATGCATCTAATTGAGGAAGATTTTAGACATCATGGTATGTGTTCAGAAATGTGAAGTGTGGCTGGAGAGTTCTCACTCAGAGTGGCTTTAAACTGAGGTGCCACTTATCACAGAGTCATTTCTAATAATTAGAAATGTTGCATTTCAATGGGTGGTTTTATTCATTATTTCTCCTTTTTATTAGTAATAGGTTTATTATTAATTGAAACTTAAAGGAGCCCTATTTTGAGCCTTTTTACAAGTAATATAATAATAATAATAATAATATATATATATATATATATATATATATATATATATATATATATATATATATATATATATATATATATACACACACACACACACATATACACATATACATATAATAATGTAATATAAGTTTCAGGATTCCCCAGAATGTGTCTGTGATGTTTCAGCTCAAAATAATTTATTATACCATGCTGAAAATGCCTGTTTTTGGGTGGAAGCAAAAACATGCTGTTTTCATGTGTGTCTCTTTAAATGCAAATGAGCTCCCCGCACCCTTTCTGGAACAGGGCTGTGCCTTTATGGCTCCTGCTTTGGAGCTTATGGCAACAACAACAAGCTCTGGTCTCTGTGAATACAATCAGAGAAAATGGTAACTTTAGGCACATTAGCCGTTGAATATGCTAATAAGCACATTCGGAAAGGCGATTTGACCCTCATTCACAAAGCAGTCTGGCGTCAAATGATTCGCACAAAACATACATAGTTTTCAAAAAGACAATCACCTTACTGTAATGTGCATAATAAAGGTGCGGTTATGAATTATACAGACAGTAAGCATTTTCAGGTTAAAAATAAAACTGACACCATAGCTCTGGTCTCAGTGAATGCAATCAGACACAATGGAAACTTCAGCCACATTAGCCGTGGAATCTGCTAACAAGCTCATTCGGAAAGGCAATTTACAAACATTCGCAAAATATAAAGAAGTGCGATACTTGCGTCTTCTGGATATGAAGCTGGATCACGAACAGTTGGTACTGATCCATTCTTGAGAATCGAGTTTTTAGCAAATCCTGCTTTGTATTGACCCTCATTCACAAAGCAGTCTTGTGTAAAATGATTCAGACAAACATATACGAATTTAACTATTTTTTGGGGCACACTTCCTTCAAAAATAAAACTTCTCCACTGCGTCTTCAGTGGCTCTGATACCAAGAGTTCATGAAGACTCTTATGTTCATTCTTACAGCCAACACGTACAAGGATTACTAAGCTGACACTTCTAATCACTGTAACTACCTCAGCATGGAGAACATGGAGTAGTGTGTACAGCTCACTCGGGGGAGGATCTATGCTAATAGGGCAGAGCCCCTGGGTGGGGCTTGTTCCAATGTGACATCACATTAGGGAGAAAATGAAAACGAATAATTTTGAGACACTGATGAGGTTGGAGAATACATGGCAACCTGTTCAGAATATAAAAAAATGAGTGGGTGGATTTTTAGGTTTTTTGGGTGATTGTGGTTGGATTTTTGGGTGGTTGTGTACATACACTGCCAACACACATTTATGTTCAAGCACCATTCAAAAGTGAATTTTGCATAATAGGTTCTCTTTAATGAAAACTTTAATAAAAACATTGCTAATTTGCTATTAACTGATGTTCACCGACAGCGTTTGTTTTTTTCCATTCTTTGTGATGCTTAGAAATAAGCAACAGTAGACTATTATGGTCAAGCTTTTGGTTAAATAAATAATGGCAACATTACAATAAATTTACTGCATTCCAGTAGAGCATCCGTTGCGGTATTAAAAATAAAGGTGTGTGTGTGTGTGAGAGAGAGAGAGGAGAGAGAGAGAAAGAGAGAGAAATTTAGTGGTTACTGGAAGGAATACATTTGATATATAAACCTAATAAATAAACAAATAACATTTCGTTCTAACTCCTGTGACAAATTTATAATGCATATATTGCACTTATCCCAGCTCACAATTTTATGTTACAAGTAGGGATGTCACGATACCAAATGTCTTGTAGTTGGTACCGATACCACCAAAAGTACACGATACTCAATACCAAAGTCGATACCACGGTGTGGTATAAAAATAAAATTAAAAAATGGAGGACATCCTCCTCTGGCTGATACTGGCAAAAAGAGAGAGAGAGGGGGGTATTTTAGTTATCAAACACTGTCTGACTATGAGTGGAGGCTACAGTGGAGGTGCAATCCTAAACGCGCGCAACGTTGAAATGATCAAAGCAATTCAAAATGTATAGTCACTTGTTTGGATTTCCAATTAATGTGTATGAAATCAATGACATCTGTACCAAAAACAATTAAATAAGTTTAATTTATATTGTTCTACTGTAGAAAATAATGCTATATTCAATGCATATTACAGTTATGCTTCAATATAGTTTTTTAATACACCATTTAATGTTCTAGTATCAATGAAATTTCCATTTTAAACAATATGAACAAAAAAATTAAAGCACCTTCAAAATTCAAGTTACAATGACAAAACCAATTAAGATTTTAAGAACTTTAAGAACTAAGAATTTATGAAATTGAAACCAAATTGTAAGATCTTGAGAGAATTAAATTTAAGAGTTTAAGTGTTGTAGAATATAATGTAAAAAGATTCAAATAAAATGTGTAAGACACATAAAGTACCCCATGGAAGTTGTTGGCTTTTTTGACATACGGTGCTCTCACTAATATTGGCACCCTCTGTAAATATGAGCAAAAAAGTCTGTGGAAAAATTTGTCATTATTGTTTAACCTTTTGATCTTTTCTTTAAAATAAAATAACAAAAATATCATGGATATCTAACTATTGCAAACACAACACAGGTTTATTTAAAAAAATCTATCAAATATAGGTGTGCAACAATTATTGGCACATCTATGAATTCATATGAGAAAAATATATGTCAAGTATATTCCCATTGATATTTTAAATTTTTTTAGTGCTCCTGGGTGACTAGGAGCAGGAAATTGTTCAACCATGACTTCCTGTTTCACAGGGGTATAAATATGAGGTAACACATAGGCAAAATTCCGTTAATCATTCATAACAATGGGTATGACCAAAGAATATAGCTGTGATGTGCGGTAAAAGGTTGTTGAGCTTCACAAAGTGGCTATAAGCAAATAGCACAAGCATTGAAAATGACCCTTTCCACCATCAGGGCAATGTGTTCCAGTCAACTGGAAATGTTATGAATCGGCCTGGAAGTGGACATGTGTCTATATTGTCTCAACGCACTGTGAAGAGTATGGTTCAAGTGGCCAAAAAATCTCCATAGATCACAACTGGAGCATTGCTGAAGTTAGTTGCGTCTTGGAGTCAGAAAGTCTCCAAAACTACAATCCGAAGTCACCACAAGTTGTTTGGAAGGGTTTCAAGAAAAAAGCCTCTTCTCTCATTCAAAAACAAACTCAAGCCTCTTCAGATTGCCAGACACTACTGGAACTTCAAATGGGAAATGTTCTATGGTTACATGAAATGTTCTATGGTTAAATGAAACCAAAAAAGAACTTTTTGGCAATAAACACCAGCGGTAGCCATAGTGAAAAGTACCGCATGCCCACGGTTAAATATGGTGGTGGCTGATTAATGTTTTGGCGCTGTTTTTCTGCCAGAGGACTTGGACATTTTGTTAGGATACATGGCATCATGGACTCTATCAAATATCAACAGATATTAAATGAAAACCTGACTGCCTCTACCAGAAAGCTTATAATGGGCCGTGGATGGATCTTCCAGTGGGACAATGATCCAAAACATACATTAAAATCAATACAAAAATGGTTTACTGACCACAAAATCAAGGCCCTGCCATGGCCGTCCCAGTCCCCAGTGTGGACCTTGAAATTTGAAGGATCTGGCGAGATTCTGTATGGAAGAATGATCCCTTGCCATGTATTCTCCAATCGCATCAGGCCTTATAGGAGAAGTCTCAGAGCTGTTATCTTGGCCAACAGAGGTAGCACAAAATACTGACTAAAAGGGTGCCAATAATTGTTGAACACATGTTTTAATTTATTTTTTTTTTTATAAATCTGTGTTTTGTTTGATATCCATGACAGCAGAGTATTTTTTTTATTTTTTTTTAAACAAAAGATTAAAAGGTTAAACAATAAAGACAGTTTTTCACAGCCTTTTGTAGAAAACCACATATTTTCCAAGGGTGCCAATATTAGTGGAGGGCACTGTATTTGGACAAGCAAACAATTGATCCTCCTTGAAACAGTGTCTATTAATAAAGGTGAAACACTCAAATGACACACAAAATTGACATTTTGTAGTAATTTTCACAATTTAAATTAACCAAAAAAGCCAACCCCATATCAGTCACATGGAAAAAGTAAGTACACCTTTACATTTATCACACCTTCAAATCCATAAAATTCTAATTTTATGGATTTGAAGGTATGATAAATGTGTTCAAGTTACAGGTGGAACCTGTCTTATCTAAACCCCTCTCATATCTAGTGTCTGGTGTTCCCTTTGCTATTGAGGCATGTAGTGTCATCCTGCCAAGATCTAAAGAGTTCTGTAAGACCTTCAGGAAAAAGGCTGTGGATGCCTATGAGTCTGGCAAGAAAAGATCTCCAAATTATTTGAAATACTTCATTCCACTGTAAGGAAAATAATCTACAAATGGCGCAGATTTCAAACGACTGTCAATTTGCCCAGGACTGGTCGTCCCTGCAAATTCAGCCAAATAAGTCTCCTAGAACCCCAAAGAACATTAGAGCAAGACTACACTTTGCCAATGAACATACAGGCAAAGACCAGGCCTTTTGGAATAATGTGTTCTGGACATGCATGGTAGGCTGATTGGTGTGTCTAAAGTGTCCGTAGTGTATAAAT
The DNA here is from genome assembly GCF_001660625.3 of Ictalurus punctatus. NCBI lineage: Eukaryota > Metazoa > Chordata > Actinopteri > Siluriformes > Ictaluridae > Ictalurus > Ictalurus punctatus. The sequence goes on along the minus strand of NC_030430.2, from coordinate 9,539,434 downwards.
GGGTGTGTGAGAGTGTATGTGATTTTGCCCTGCAATGGACTGGTACTCTGTCCAGGGTGTACCCCACCTTCTGCCCTGGGATAGGCTCCAGGACCCTGAAAAGGAGTAAGCGGTAGAAGATGGATGGATGGATGGATGGATGGTGCTCTGGACAGACAAATCAGTGATAGAGTTGTTTGGCCACAGTAACAGCAGACACGTTTGGCACAGACTAAAGACAACTTTCATTGAATTCTGCATCGTATCAAAGAGAGCTTGGAGATAATGTGAGGCCATCTGCCCGAAAGTTGAAGTTGAACCGAAAGTGGACCTTTCAAACTGAAAGTGGAAAATGGACCTTTTTACAAGGATAATGATCCTAAGTACACTAGCAAATCCACTAAAGAATGGCTCAAAAAGAAGAAATGGAGGGTTATGGAATGGCCTAGTCAAAGCCCAGATGTGAATACCATTGAAGTGTTGTGGGGAAAATTGAAACAGGCGGTACATGCAAGAAAACCCTTAAACATCTTACAACTGAAAAAATATTGCCTGGAAGAGTGGGCAAAAATTCCAACAAGCCAATGTCAGAGACTTGTGGACAATTATGCAAAAAGCCTACAAGAAGTTATTTCTGCTAAAGCAGGCAATACTAGATTCTGAGGCTAAGGGTGTACTTATTTTGTCCACAGAAGAATATCACATCTGTTAATATTTCTGTTGAATAAATGATTGAAACAGCTAATTTTCCTTGTGGTTTTGTTCAAGTATATCACCTTTTATTAATACGCACAGTTTCAGAGACAATCAAATGTTTCCTTGTCCAAATATGTCAAAAAAGCCAACATTTTCCATTGGGTGTACTTACTTTTTCACATGACTGGTTATAAATACAATCTTTTTAAATGATGGGGTCTATGATGCCTCTCTGTAATGCATCAAATTTTGGGCCATCAGGCTGGAGAGAAACTTGAGACGATCTGGGGCGAGACTGAAGGGAGAAAAGAAGACTGTGTTGCATTAAAGTCTGGTGAGATTTAGTATAAAATAGTATAACTATAAAAAGTATAAAATATTTATCGATTTCCAAATGGTGGGGATTTTGATTTATTACTTTGATTTTGTTCATACATTTGTATAATTACAATTTCTGGAGATTACATCTGTCAATTTGTAGGTGGTGGGACAAATGACTTTCATGTTGTGAGCAAGTGACTGAATCTTCGATTCAAGCTGATTAGTTAAAACACAGAATCCTTCATGACTGAAACAATGAATGCTAACAAGAACTATTTGTTCACTTATCATATCGTGGGCTCACTGGGCATGGTTTTGGTACAATCATAAGATATCCAACGATAGAACACTAAACTTTGTGCTTGATTCACAAAATTAAGTTGCACTGGAAAGAACAACATTTAGTCATAGTTGTAATGAAATCTTTGTCTTAGCTTATACCTTTTACCTCTCAGCTTATTGTAGACAGTACTTCTGTTTGCACACAACATCAAAGCCAATCATCTCAGATGCGCTCAAGATAATAGTACCTACTCCAAATTCAAAATAATGTTGTTCTTTTATAACAATAGTCTAGAAAGTCAAGCAAATAATTTAATACTGTTTAAAGAAATGCAATAAACAGATTATTGTGCCAATATTACTCAAATCTAATCTACAACATGCTACACACCAAACTTTTGTTATACCATTAAAAGGTCATGAAATTGCCCTATTTCAGCACCGGTTAGTTCTCATCAAGTTTTGAAAAATGCTAGAAAAGTAGGCGTGGTAATCTGCAGAGTGGAGGGGGAAGAGGGGAAACAACACAACGGTTTCTGATCCAGTCAGTTCAGACATTAACATTAACACCTGCCTGTAGGGCATTATTTGTCTGTGCTTCTGCTTTCAACTTAGGTGTCTATATGAAAGGCTGGTGTACTAGGCTCTGTACTTTCATATGCTGTTGCACTCTTGCATTTGGTCCACATTACTGCTTTTCAACACACTAAAGGGACTCTCTCCTCTTTCTTTGGACTGTCTTTCTTGGGTCTTCTGCACAATTTTGTTTCTGCTGCTACAAATGATCTTGAGGGTTTTGTAGTCATAGCTGCTGATCGCGTCAATTCTCACTGTGGCTGCACAGTGCCAGTGGAAGGTGATGAATAGACAGTAGTATTTTCATAGCCTGTAATTTCGAGCATAACTAGGTCCCAAACAATTTTGGCATTGACTATGTCCATCAAGGACCAACCTTTTGCCATCCTGCCCTGAAATAGGCAAAAGTTTGGGAAAAAATTATTCTGTGTCCACAGGACCCAGACTGCTATATGCCAGCTTAAACAATAGGCCACATGTCTTGTTCAGCAACACAGTCAATCATGGTGAAATTAGTAATAAGTCAAATATTATAAACACCCTTACTATGCAGATTTGAACAATAATAAGAGTATAAGCATTTATACGGGGGTGATATTTATACATGTCTCCCACATCCGTTTTCTTCACAGCAGCATTGTGACAGCAGGTTTTCCCCATAGCATGTCAACTTAGGCTGTCAGACCAAATTTCTGTGAAATTATGTACTTTTGTGTTTAAGATCCCAGTACTCTACCTTTAGTTTCCTATTTCTGTATTCCTGTAAGTCTGTCCAAACACAGCTTTCCTAGGTAATAACCCTTATGTTGCTTGATGTGGGAAAAGATGTCTGTATAATTCTAAGTTATTTATGGCATACTTTATTTGCACATATTTTTTATTGTGTTTTATTTTTTTTATTAAATTGTTACAGCCTATCTAGGGTGGACCACAAAATCAATGAGGGAGTAGACTCCACTCCCTCCCAAAGCCCACCAACAGACCAAAACATGGAAAACACATATTAAAAATATAGCCACAAGTGACAATTATCACCTTCAGCACCTTCAACAAATATTGCCCTCAGTGGCCAGTTCTTGCCAAGTTACATTGAACAATGTAGATTTCATAGATTAACATACTTATTAAGTTTTGGAAGCTGTCATCAAAAAACATGATAATTATGAAATATCTGAAATTGTATGAAAGCCATTTGGCTGAAGATGGCCATATTTTTAATTAAAAGAAATTGCAGATTAGCAGCATACCAAAATACATCTCAATCAAATGGTAATTAGTCTGCACTTGGCTGCAATTAGTCTGCAATTAGTCTGCACATAGCCATCACACAGATGGCTTTAGCATCACTGAGCACCCGCAGAGGGCAAAAAGGTGAAGGAATGGATAATGCATAGTCCATAATAAAGAAGACTTTCATGAATTTCCTTTCATGTTCTTTTTAACCTTAGCGGTTCTACAAAGCGTTTTAAACTGTTTCTCATTCACACATACACGAATGGCAGCAGAGTTACCATTGTGGAGTCACGTGGGCCAGGAATCGAACCACTAACCCTATGATTAGTGGCCAACCCACTCTACCACCTGAGCCACAGCCACCCAATCAAGAGTGTCTGTTTCTGAGAACCAACAATTTGAACTTAACTCTGCCCCCTTTTGACATCCATACCCAAAATTTTGCACACCTCCCCTGCAACCTGATGTCAAACCTCACACAGATGGCTTTAGCATCACTGAGCACCCGCAGAGGGCAAAAAGGTGAAGGAATGGATAATGCATAGTCCATAATAAAGAAGACTTTCATGAATTTCCTTTCATGTTCTTTAGTCCTAGACCTATGAGCATAGAGTCATAATATTGTAATTATTATATTGATCAGTAGGCAAGGATTTATTACTTGTCTCTTGAATAAAATTCTCCAAATTTAGCACACTGCCTCAGATTCTAGCCCTGAATATGACTTTCAATTTTTGTGCAAATCAAAACTTGTCCACTAAAGGGACCTACGATTCAGGTTTTGTAACAATTGCTAATATTTAACCCTATCAAATGTCTGCTGAATGATGATTGCCCAACAGTCGCCATGTTTTACTAAGGGACCAAGTTGTCATTAAGAATACTCCTACAATCCTAACCCTAGCTCAATCAGACTTACAGTTCCTGAGAAACAATTTTCAGAACTTAGCTCTGTGTCCTGTTGATGGCCATGCCCAAAACTTTGTGGATGTACTCAGGACTTTGTCTTGAAGGGGCCTTTCAAGTTTTGTTCAAGTGCGTACAAAGACTCATAAGCTGTTTGAGCGAATTACAGTCCACCTCATTAGAATTGAGTGACAGGTGATGGCCATATTGTTGGCCAATTTGCCATTGGTCCAATTTCGATATCTACAAAACTGTGGGACTAGATAGTGAACAAATTTTGGCATAATAATAATAATGACACAAATTAAGTTGTATTGTGCATTGCTTTGCAATCCTAACTAAAAAAGTGCAGTTCCTTAAGAAAGTGCACCGGGATTGCACAGCCAATGCAACTCCCGGGTGTTGCTAAGAGGTTGATAGGGCATTGTCAGACCATAGATATAGTGTAGCAGGTGGTTCCTAACTTGTTTTTGGTAGCTGTAATAGCATTTCAGCTTGATCAGACATATGGTAGGTGAGAAAAATCCACTTTCTTCACAAATGTCCACCAATATTTAGTGATTTGATTTTGGGTGGGGCTAAATGTTCCAAAAAGCAAGTTTTGTTGCATGAGCGACTGAATCAGGACTACAAAGAATATTCCCTCTCCACTTTATTTTACATGAGCTATGCTTGTTTATAAGTGAAAAAAATTAATAGCACCCCCAGTGACCAATTTGAGTGACAATATAGTATCTTTCTATTTTTTACCTTAACAAGTGCTTGCTGAAAGCTGATTGGCTGACAAAGGCCATGTGTTTTCAAGTGACCAGGTCATATAAATATGCAGCATGCCGAGTTTCAGCTGAACTGTTCCTGAGAAACAGTTTTCTGAACATAGCTCCACCCCCTATTGATGACCACAACCAAAAACTCAGTGACTGTTCTCAAGACATTGTCCTTAAGGGGCTTGTCAATTTCGTTCAAGTTCATACCAAGAATCACAAGTTACAGCTGTATGAGAAAAGTAAACTCTGCCCTATTAGAACTGATTGACAGGTGATGGCCATATTGTTAATAAATATCAAGATATTTTTGACAATTATTTAGGGACAAATCTCTCCTGAGCCATTTGAGCAACTTTGTGAAGATGGGACAAAAATTCAAGGCCTAGTTCCCAAAAGAATATTTTGCATATCATACAAATTAGCAAAAAATCTGGAAAAAAAAGAAAAAGTGAGCAGAGCTGAGTGGTCCAAATTGTAAATTGGTTAAAAATTAGCCAAGGAATCAGTAGAAAAAACAACATTTCCATCAGTGTATAGTAAATAAGTTCAACAAAACAGACTTTATGTGAAAATTTCCTAGATACACAATTGCATTTTTTGACCATGTAGTACACCGATATAGAAGGGATGTTTTTATAATTGCACTATCCATCGTCACCGAGATGAGGACGGGTTCCCTTTTGAGTCTGGTTCTTGTAAAGGTTTCTACCTCGTATCGTCTCAGGGAGTTTTTCCTTAAATTCATACATATAAAATTTATATCTTGAATGTATACATTTGAAGAAGTGACACAGAAGTGTTGTGGTTTGGTCCAGAGAATCAGGAAATCCCATTTCGGAATTCATCCCACATGCACAATGCATGGAATTTCCTGTTGGATATCACAATACACAATAATGTAATGAGGAGAATTGCATTATGGATATTTTAGTGATGCCACGTGACATCCCATGCATGATAACCAACCAAAATAAGTGGTATCATGGAAGTACCGCAACATAGACATGTGACATATTTCCTTGCCACCATCGCCTCTGGCTTGCTCATCAGGGATAAATTCATACATTTAAAATGTATGTCCTGATTGTATTTGTCACAAAGCTGCTTTAAATAAATAAAGTTCATTGTTGAAAGTGCTGTACAAATGAAATTGAATTTAATTAAATTTGCACAGGCAAGCACCACTCACATTTTCTTCAAAATGGCGTTATTCCGGCCCCATAGAGAGTAATGGGAAATCTGGGAAGTTCCAAGAAGTTCATCACACTAATGTAATGAGAATCACGCTATGGGTATTCTAATGAATTCACGTGATGTCGCATGCACATTAACCCCCTAAATAAGTGGAATTACAAAACTACCACAGCATACATGTGACATATCAAAATTCTCAGCTCAAAGAGGACAATTCCATGTTAACCCCCACAATAAGTGGAATAACAGAACTACCACAACATTCTTTTCTCGCCATTTCCACGTACATTTCATGTGAAATTCCGACAAAATTTCCAGATGCAACTGTTCCATAGACAGTAATAGGATATTTTGCCCCCCACCCCCGGTCCGACGCATCTGTCTGTAAAATAAAAGGTAGAGAAAAGAGAATGTAAAAGTGGTCCACCACAAAGTGCAGCTTTTACTTGAGTGAAAGCATGCTGGCACAGCTCCGTCCATTGAACAAGATCTGAGGCTCCCTTTTTAGCGAGATCAGTCAGCGGGCTGGTGACGTCCGAATAATTATGCATGAACCTACGATAATAGCCAGCCAGCCCCAGAAACTGTCTTGCCTCCTTTTTGGTCTTGGGCCATGGGCAGGTAGCTGTCTTATAAATTTAGGGACGCACCTGCCCATGGCCCAAGTGGAAACCTAGATACCCCGCTCGCCTCAGCATTCTTTCCATAAGCCGCTGGAGGAGCAATGAACAGCCCGAAAGGAATATTTTGTAGTTAAAAGATGTTTTTAAAGATTTTCAAAATAATTAAAACTCAAATACTGTAATGTCTTATTCACAAAAACGTTCAGACCCTTTATTTAATACTTTGTAGAAGCCCCTTTGCCAGCAATTACATGTATAATTCTTCCTGGATAATTCTTCCTGGATCTCTACTAGCTTTGCACACCTGGATTTCGGCAGCTTATCTCATTTTTCGTTGCAGATCCTCTCAAACAACATCAGATTAGATGGTGAGCATCTGAGAATTGCCGTCTTCAGGTCTATCCACAGATATCCAATGGCGTTTAAACTGGCCTTTGGCCGGGCCACTCAAGGACATTCAGAGACTTGCCTGGAATCCACCCCAGTGTTGTTTTGGCTGTATGCTTAGGGTCATTGTTATGTTGAAAGGTGAATTATTGCCCCAGTCTTCGTATGCTCTGGAGGAGGTTTTCTTCATGGATGTTTCTGTCTTTCACTGTACAGTGCCCACCACTGATATTTTCACCCTTGGTAAATATGAGTAAAGAAGGCTGTGAAAAATTGTATTTGTTGTTTAACCTTTTGAGCTTTTTTAAAAAAAATCACAAAAATACTCTGCCCTCATGGATATCAAACAATTGCAATCAAAACACTGGTTTATCCAAAAAAATTCTATCTTTTGCTAAATATGTGTGCCAAAATTATTGGCACCCTGTTGGTCAATTCTTTGTGCCACCTCCCTTTGCCAAGATACAAGCTCTGAGTCCTCTCCTATAATGTCTGTTGAGTTTGGAGAATACATGCCAAGGGATCTGATACCATTCCTCCATACAAAATCCTATCCAGATCCTACAAATTTCAAGATCCATGCTGGTGGATTCTCCTCTTCAGTTCAGCCCACAGGTTTTCTATGGGTTTCAAGTCAGGGGACAGGAATGGCAATTGCAGGACATTGATTTTGTGGTCAGTAAACCATTTTTGTGTTGATTTTGATGTACGTTTTGGATCAATGTCCTGCTGGAGGATCCAACCACGGCCCATTTTAAGCTTTCTGACAGAGGCAGTCAGGTTTTCATTTAATATCTGTTTATATTTGATGGTCAATAATGCCATGTTTCCTAAAAAAAAATCCAGTTTCTCTGGCAGAAAAACAGCCCCAAAACATTAAAGAGCCACCACCATATTTAACCGTGAGCATGAGTTACTTTTCCATATGGCTACCTCTCTGTGTGCGCCAAACCCACCTCTGTTGTTTATTGCCAAAAAGCTCTATTTTGGATTCATCTGACCATAGAACAGTTACCATTTGAAGTTTCAGTAGTGGCTGGCAAACTGAAGATGTGAGTTTGTTTTTAGATTAGAGTATAGTCTTTTTTCTTGAAACCCTTCCAAACCCATGTCGATTGTAGTTTTGGAGACTTTCTGGCCCCAAGATGCAACTAACTTCTGCAATTCTCCAGTTGTGGTCCTTGGAGATTTTTCTCCGTCCTCTTTATAGTGCGTCAAGACAATATAGACACACATCCTCTTCCATGCTGAATCATAACATTTCCTGGTGCTGGAAATGGGTGTTTTCATCTCTTTTGCTATATTCGAATAGCCACTTACCATTTTGTGAAGCTCAACAACCTTTTGCCACACACCACAGCTATATTCCTTGGTCTTACCCATTGTTGTGAATGACTAAGGGAATTTGGCCTATGTGTTACCTCATATTTATACTCCCGTGAAGCAGGAAGTCCTGTTCGTAGTCACCCAGGTGTACAAAATTTTTTTAAAATATCATTGGGAATATACTTCAGAAATATTTTTCTCATATGAATTCTTAGGAGTACCAATAATTTTGATAAAACTGTGTTTTGTTTGCAGTTGTTTGATATCCATGAGAGCAGAGTATTTTTGTGAATTTTTTAAATAAAAGATCAAAAGGCAATTTTTCAATGAAGACAATTTTTCACAGCCTTCTTTGCTCATATTTACCAAGGGTGCCAATATTAGTGGAGGTCACTGTATTTACACCTTTCTCACTTGTTGCCACTCTCACTGTCCCTGCCGCTGAGAAGAACCCCATAGCATGATGCTGCCACCATCATGTTTCACCATAGGGATGTTATTAGCTAGGTGATGTGCAGTGTCTGTTTCTTTGCCAGACGTAGTGCTTCAGAGTCCTTTACATGCCGTTTAGCAAACTCTTTTACTCAGCAGTGGCTTCCGTCTTGCCAGTTTGCAATGAAGGCCTGCTTTATGGAGTGCTGCAGAGATGGTTGTCCGTCCAACAGGTTCTCCCATCTCTGTGCAGGACTTTTGGAGTGACTGTTGGGTTCTTTCTTACCTACCTGACCAAGGCCCTTCTTTCCCGGATGTCCAATTTGGTTGGACAGCCAACTCCAGGAACATTCAAGGTTGTGCCAAGCTTGTTCCGTTTAAAAATTATTGCGGCCACTGTGGACCTGGGAACACTCAAAGCCTTAAAATTGTTTTATATCCTTGTTCTGATCTATGCCATGCCAGAGTTTGATCGCAGAGGTCCACAGCCAGTTCCTTGGACTTCATGGCTTGGTTTTTGACTTGATAAGGTAGTGTAAATTGTAGGCCCTTATAGAACCTGGTGTACACCTTTCCAAACTTATTTAAATTTAAATTTAAATTGCAACAGGTGGACTTGAGTTCTAGACATATCTCAAGGATAATTAAAGCAAACAGGAATGCACCTGCCCACAATTTGGAGTGCCATGGCAAAGGGTCTGAATACTTTTGATAATAAAATCAGCTTTTAATTTTTTTTTTTTTAAATCTCTAAAAGCATGTTTTCACTTAAATGGTAAATGGCCTGCACTTATATAGCACTTTTCTCCAAAGCGCTTTACACTGTGTCTCATTCGCCCATTCACACACACACTACACACCAGTGGTAGCAGAGCTGCCATACAAGGCGCTAACTTGCCATCATGAGCAACTTGGGGTTCAGTGTCTTGCCCAAGGACACTTTGGCATGTGGAGCCGTGGGCCGGGAATCAAACCGCCAACCGTACAATTAGTGGACAACCCGCTCTACCACCTGAGCCACAGCCGCCCGTATTGGTGGTTCATCATTATGGGTGATTAAGTGTAGATTATTGATGGGTAAAAATGGTAATTATATGTATTCAAAATCCACAACACAAACTGTGCAACCAGTTTTCTGGATGTTGGTTTACTTTTTGGGGAAAAAATACTACACATTTTTGTAGGGTTTTTGTTGTCACCTGCTGGTAAAGACCGCATGATTGTTATTTAGGCCTTGATAAATTAAAACATTTTTCCCATGACTATGTGTCTGTGTGTGTATATGTTTATATATACTCAGCAAAAAAAGAAATGTCCCTTTTTCAGGAGACTGTAATTTACAGATAATTTTGTAAAATCCAAATAAGCTTTACAGATTTTTATTAGAAAGGGTTTAAACAATGTTTTTCATGCTTGTTCAATGAACCATAAAAAATTATTGCACATGCACCTCTGGAACAGACCTTAAGACACTAACAGTTTACAGGCGGTAGGCAATTAAGGTCACAGTTACAATAACTTAGGACACTAAAGACACCTTTCTACTGACTCTGAAAAACACCAGAAGAAAGATGCCTAGGGTGCCTGCTCACCTGCGTGAACATGCCATAGGCCTGCTGTGCTCTGTAAGACACCTTAAATGTAAAATGACATGTAGCCATGTGTCCCACCAGACGTGATCGAGAACTTGCAAATGCCCCCCCCCCCCCCCCCCCCCCCCGTTCGGGGACTCATTATTCCATTCATGTTCTGTGAAACTTGTTCAATTTATGTCTCAGTTGTTGAATATTTTTATGTTAATACAAATATTTACACATGTTAAGAAATTTGCTAGAAATAAAAGCAGTTGAAGCACCCCCATACCATCAGAGAAGCAGGCTTTTGAACTGAGTATTGATAAAAAGCCAGATGATCCCTCTCCTATTTAGTCCTCTTTAGTTTAGAGGTGTGTCCATGGTTTCCAAAAAGAATTTAAAAATTTGATTCGTCTGACCACAGAAGTTTTCCACTTTGCCTCAGTCAATTTTAAATGAACTTTGGCCCAGAGAAGACAGCAGCGTTTCTTGATCATGTTCACATATGGCTTCTTCTTTGCATGATAGAGCTTTAACCAGCATTTGTAGATGGCACAGTGAACTGTGTTCACAGACAATGAGTTCTGGAGGTGTTTCTGAGCCCATGCAGTGATTTACATTACAAAATCTTGTCTGTTTTTAATGCAGTGCTGCCTGAGGGCCCGAAGATCATGGGCATGCAATATTGATTTTCACCCTTGGCCCTTGCGTACAGAGATTTCTCCAGATTCTCTGAATCTTTTGATGATGTTATGTACTGTAGATGATGGCGATATTCATAGTCTTCATAATTTTATGTTGAGGAACATTATTCTGAAATTGTTCCACAAATTGTAGATGCAGTTTTTCACAGATTGGTGAACTTCTGCCCACTTTTACTTCTGAAAGACTCTGCCTCTCTAAGATACTCTTCTTTTTTTATATACCCAATCATGTTACTGACCTGTTGCCAATTAACCTCCAGCTGTTTCTTTTTAGTAACATTTACTTTTCCAACCTTTTGTTGCTCCGTCCCAACTTTTTTGAGACGTCTTGCGACCATCAAATTCAAAATTTCCTTTTTTCCTTAAAATGGTACATTTACTCAGTTGAAATATTTTATGGGTTTTCTATGTTCTATCGTGAATAACATATGTGTTTATGAAATTTGCAAATCATTGCATTGTTTTTATTTACATTTTACACAGTGTCCCAACTTTTTTTGTAATTGGGGTTGTATGTGTGTGTGTGTGTGTGTGTGTGTGTGTGTGTGTGTGTGTATAGATCACATAGATCACATTTTTCCCCATTCTGATGTTTGATATGAACATTTAACTGAAGCTCTAGACCTGTGTCTGCATCATTTTTTTCATTGCACTGCTGCCACATGATTGACTGATTAGATAATTGCATCAAAGTTATAGGTATTAAAACTAGGTGTCATAAAATAGGCATCTGCTGAAAATGGCCGTAGACGTCTGAGTGTTAAATATTGAAGAATCAATTACTCATTCGTTTATGTATTCCTGTTCCAGTCTTTAACTGTCCTTCGATCAATTGCATAAATTTTATTCACACAATTAGGTAATTAGCAATATTTCCAGGTTCAATTTGTAGCTATTTGATGGCTTTTACTTTTTTGTAATGAATAAAGAGGTACATAATCCTTCTACAATAAGTTGAGGGTTGATCATTTTTAAAAAGTTAATAATCAACTTCTTTTCAGGTTGGGAACCACATTGATGTCATTACCTCAAAATGGGTTGCTCAAGATGCAGGAATCGGGGCAGGGATTGATTCATACTTTGAATACTTATTAAAGGGTGCGATCATGCTGCAAGATGAGGAACTTCTGAACATGTTTCATGGTATGCAGACATGTTACTGTATATTATTTGCCATTATTGTTTGTTGTCCCACATTTCCTCAGTATACCTTGACAGTTCCTCAGAATGTCAAGGCATATTAAGTACTCTTTGTCCTTTGACCTGAACTGTTTTTGTATTGCAGAGTTTGATAAGTCCATAAAGAACTACACTAAGTTTGATGACTGGTACTTATGGGTGCAAATGCAAAAAGGTATCGTTTCCATGCCTATATTTCAATCTCTGGAGGCGTTCTGGCCTGGTCTGCAGGTGAGAGCACATAGTGTCCTCTAGATCAGCATAACTAGATCTCTTCTGCCTTACTTTTATATCATTCAACAATCCCTTGGTGTACTTGTTAACTCAGTGCGCATATTTGGTTTGTATAAAACAATTAGAGTCTTGTAGGGGATATTGAGAGTGCAACAAGGACCTTCCATAACTACTGTACAGTGTGGCGTCAGTTTGGTGGCCTTCCAGAGTTCTACAGCATACCTCAGAGCTATACTGTGGACAAGCGAGAAGGATATCCTCTACGACCAGGTACTTGCACTTTACAGCAAACCTATAGATCACAAAGCCAGCAGCAAAATAGGGGAAAATGTGTGATTGTACAGTGGTACATAAAAGTTTGTAAACCCTTTAGAATTTTCTATATTTATGCAGAAATATAAACTAAAACATCATCAGATTTTCATGCGAGTCCTAAAGAGTAGCTAAAGAATTTAAACAAATGAGATAAAAATATTATACTTGGTCATTTATTTACTGAGGAAAATAATCCAATGTTACATATCTGTGGATGGCAAAAGTATGTGAACCTCTGCTTTCAGTATTTGGTGTGACCCCCTTGTGCAGCAAAAACTGCACTGCAAGTAATCTTTCCGGTAACTGTTGATCAATCCTACACATCAACTTGGAGGTATTTTAGCCCATTCTTCAGTACTGAACAGCTTCAACTCTGGAATATTGGTGGGTTTCCTCACATGAACTTCTTGCTTCAAGTCCTTCCACATAATTTCTATTGGATTAAGGTTAGGGCTTTGACTTGGCCATTCCAAAACATTAGCCTTATTCTTCTTAAATAATTCTTTGGTAGACGACTTGCAGGCTTAGGGTCAGTGTCTTGCTGCATGACCCACTTTCTCTTGAGATTCAGTTCACAGACAGATGTCCTGACATTTTTCTTTAGAATTCGCTGGAATAATTCCGAATTCATTGTTCAATCAATGATGGCAAGTCGTCCCGGCCCAGATTCAGCAAAACAGGCTCAAACCATGTTAATACCAACACCATAGTTCACAGATGGGATAAGGTTCTTATGCTGGAATGCAGTGTTCCGTTCTCCAAACATAATGCTTCTCATTTATACCAAAAAGTTCTATTTTGGTCTCATCTGTCCACAAAATATTTTCCCAATAGCCTTCTGGCTTGTCCAAGTGATCTTTATCAAACTGCAGATGGACAGCAGTGGCTTTCTCCTTGCAACCCTGCCATGCACACAATTGTTGTTGATTGTTCTCCTGATGGTAGACTCATGAACATTAGCCAATGTGTGAGAGGCCTTTAGTTGCTTAGAAGTTACCCTTGGTTCCTTTGTCCTTTTTACCTCCTGGGGAAGGTAATAATGGTCTTGAATTTCCTACATTTGTACACAATCTGTCTGACTGTGGATTGGTGGAGTCCAAACTTGTTTAGAGATGGTTTTGTAACCTTTTCCAGCCTGATGAGCATCAGCTAATTTCACCTTCACATTAACTGCTAATCCTAGAGGTTCACATACTTGACACTCACAAATATGTAATATTGGATCATTTTACTCAATAAATAAATGACCAAGTAATATATATTTGTCTCATTTGTTTAATTGGGTTCTGTTTTTCTAATTTTAGGACTTGTGTGAAAATCTGATGATGTTTTAGGTCATATTTATGCAGATATATAGAAAATTCTAAAGGGTTCACAAACTTTCAAGCACCATTGCATGTCAGGATTTTTTTATTGTTATGAAGTGGCACACTGCATTAATTAATTTTTAAAGTGTAAGATTGCATACTAATACGCCATCTGTGGCTAGAAGCTGAATAATTACTGCACTCTGAAGAAAGAGCCATTTCTTGTGTCTGTGTTTATCACTGCATATACTTTGGCACTATTTTATGTCACTGAGGGTCTGCAAGCATGTTTGAGTTGCTAAGCAATGTTACATTGTGAGTTCTGTAAAACACTGAAAGAAAGAATGGCAATTACCACACTGATCACATCCTTGAAGTTTCGTTGTAAATTTGGATTTATTTATTTTTTTAGATAGATTTTAAGATTTCACACTTCACTATATATTTACAGCATGACACAATGTTCAAATTGTTAAACTAAGTAAGTCTGTGTAGATAACTGCCTTCAGTAACAATAAAGAATAATCACCTTCCTTTTTTTTCTTTTTTAGAGTTGATTGAGAGTGCAATGTACTTGTATAAAGCTACAGGTAATCCAACATTTCTGCAGCTAGGCCGGGATGCAGTAGAGTCCATAGAGAAGATGAGCCATGTCAAATGCGGATTTGCAAGTGTGAGTACTTGAATACTAACCCAGATTTGTCCACACAAGTTGAATCTAGGAAAATCTTTAGAATTAAGATGTATGCACAATTAATTTAGTCTATCACTAGGCTTCTGTCTCCAGACAACTCACTTAATGTCCAGACTAACATAGAATCATTTATAGACTAGCCTCTGTTGGCATCCTTCCAGATCACAATCACAAATGTAGTATAAAATAAGCATTATGTACAATACAATGGGTATGGAAGCAGCTGAAAGTGATTAAATAAATAAAGTAAGGGAGAATGCCAGAATAAAGAAAGAGTAGATAAAATAAAAGAAAGAAAGAAAAAAGAAGAGTGAAATCAACTGCAAGAGAAAAATTTAAAATAAATATGAGGAAAAAAAAGATAGAATGAAAAGCAAAAAGTAGATAAAAAAAGATTGGGAAAGAGAAAATAATAATGAGAATGCAAGAGTAAGCCTGTGTTCACACTAGCAAGCGACGAGTATCTGTCCAAAAAGTGCTCCTGTTGCGTGTCGTTTGTCTTCTGCAGGCATGGAGTGAGCATTACTGTTGTCATTTGTGAGAGTGTACCATCCATCTAGCTTTTTCAGTTACAGTGAGAAACTATAGTAGTCAACAATTAAAATGTTTTTTAATACTTTAATAGAATTAGTAGGTCTGCTCTTGGTTTGATCACTGGGTTTTGCCTGTGAAGACTATGTTTGTTTTTAAAAGTATAAACCAACAGGAAGACCAGAGAGCTGTCTCTGGGAGAAAAGCAAGCCATTCTGAAGCTGAGAGAAGAGGGAAAATCTATCAGAGCCATTGCACAAGCATTGGGCATAGCTAATACAGCCAAGAAACCACTGGTGTACTAACAACCGGACATGGAACAAGTCAGCCAAGGAAAACAACAGCAGTTGATGACAGTAGCATTGTGAGAGCACTGAAGAAGAACCCAAAACACAGACTTTCACAGGGCAGGAGTAAAGGTGTCACAATCCACCATTCGAAGAATATGTCAAGTGCAGAAATACAGAGGCCAACCACAAGATGCAAACCACTTATGAGCTGTAAGAATCAGAAGGCCAAACTGGTTCTGGAACCAAGATTAACCTCTGCCAATGTGATGAGCCCAGGCTGTGAGATCTAATCAGTCTTTGAAGGTTGTTACAGACCCAAAGAGCACTGCCAACAAAACAAACGACAACTGATAGAGGCTGCTGTACAAGCCTGGAGAAGCAACACAAAGGAAAAATGCAACAGTTTGTTGATGTCAGTGGGTCACTGGCTTGATGTATTTATTTCAAGAAAGGGATATGCAACCAAATATAAGTGTAATTTACTTTAAGACTATCTGTTCCTATACTTTTTAGCACCAAAAAATTGGGTGATCTGTTCAAAGGTGCCATGTTTTAAGTTGTTTAACACATCTAGATGTAAATATCAGGAAATGAAATCTGAAATTCTGATCTATCATCTCATATTCATCTTTTGATCTCAAACCCAAAGGTCTTGTAATATATTGTGTATATATTGTAAATGTCAATATGTCGTGGAAAAAAATAGAATTGGCCATGCTGTTCAAATACTTTTGGCAGGGATTGTATTTTCATTCTTAAGAAAGGTATGAGGGTATTCCTTGAGGGAAAGGTATAACCTCTCCATGAGTTGTCTTTGCACCTTCACTCTTGTTTGTTTTTATTTTTATTATTTGTTTGTATGTCTGTCTGTTTCCAAAGGTAAAGGATGTAAGAGATCACAAGCTGGACAACCGGATGGAGTCATTCTTCTTGGCTGAAACTATCAAGTACCTTTACCTGCTGTTTGATCCAGACAACTTTATTCACAACACAGGCACAACATTTGAGCTGGGTGGGGCACATGGGGACTGTATTCTGGGGGCAGGGGGTTATATCTTTAATACAGAGGCACATCCACTTGATCCGGCTGCTTTGCATTGCTGCAGCAAGGACCAAGATGAGCGTTCAGAGCTACAGGACATCCTTCTGAGCTTAACA
>NC_030430.2:9337726-9512726 GCF_001660625.3 Ictalurus punctatus | reverse complement strand
CTCATTATCGATTAGTTTGTCTGCGTGTGGCACTAGGTACGTTTACTCACTACGTTATTTCTGTTCCGAAAACACGCTTAGTAAATACTAAAATTGTGTCCCAAGTAACGTACTATACACTTACATTATGCACTGTGTATTACACTTACATTATGCACTCTACCATCTAGTGTATGAATTTTAGAAGGGTAGTATCATCTCATATGGAACACGAGCGTTTTTTTACTAAACGGAAGTATACACGGCTTCCTAGTTGATGGCACATGACATCATACTCATGTTTATATCCAAAATGCTCCACTGTGTGTGAGGGGTTGGGGAAACTAATGCGAGTTGCTTAAAAGGCTTAGTTTAAGTTTGTCATTATATGCTGTATTTGTGCGCTTGCAGTGTAAATTCTGTTGTTTAATATAACGGAAGTGATGTGTTAGTAACAAGGCCGCGTTGCTCCTCACATGCGATGCAGACTCGGTGATGCACAGTGGGAGCTTAAATAAGATCTGCAATATCTAATTAAAACACTATGATCAAAAGTAAACACAAGTAAAATAATATTCCTAAAGGCAGTGAGTAACAGAAACCACAAGGTGCAGTGAAAGTGAGTTTTTATTATTAATTTAGGACTGTAGTTTTTTTTAGACAGTGATTTTTGTGCATCCATAAAAAAATGCATAAATACTTATATATAATATAAACTATTTTTATGGATATACAAAAATCACTGAATTAAACTGTAGTCCATAAATTAATAATATATATTCTGGTGTGTGTCTGTGTTTATTGGCTTCTTTTCAGTTGTGTAAAGTTTTAGTCTGAAGTTTTATTGGTGACACTCAGTTTGTGGATTTTATTTTAAATAAATGAAAAAATGGTACTGAACTTTTGCCTCCCCCCAACCGATTAATCGGCCAACTAATCGATTATGAAAATAATTGTTAGTTGCAGCCCTAGTTGTTTGCAATTGTTTGATATCTATGAGAGCAGAGTATGTTTGTGAATTTTTTTTAGCAAAATATCAAAAGGTTAAACAATAAAGACAATTTTTGACAGCCAAGGGTGTCGGTATTAGTCGAGGTTACTATATTTCTCTGCACTTTAGAAACACATTACATATAAACGTATAAAAGATTGTTGCTATTCATATTACTGAAATATTACTGGTGAGAGTTCCATGCAAAAAAAACACAGCCTCGCTAACTTACTGATTTTGACAACAGTTTTGATGTGCAGTCAGTTTGAAAAAGAATCCCATCCAAAAGTATTGGAACGGCAAGGACAATTCTTTGTTTTGCTGTAAATTAAAGACATTTGGGTTTGAGATCAAAAGATGAATATGAGATGATGGATGAGAATTTCAGCTTTTGTTTCCTGATATTTACATCTAGATATGTTATTGAACATGGCACCTTTTATTTGAACCCATCCATTTTTCAAATTATCATAAATATTGGAACAAAGGGCTCCCGAGTGGCACAACTGGCGAAACCGTTCACACTATTATCCATAGATTGCGCTTTAGAATCTGTATGATGCCACAGCCATCATATGCATGTGGCTGGTAGTCAAAGAGTGCAAAATTGGCTGTGCTGTCAGGGAGAGAGGGGTGGCATACTATTTGTCTCCTATCAATCACAGTGACACTAGCCAATCATGGGTGTCATGAGCTCGTTCGTGCGGAAGTAAGCGCATAGCACTTTCCTCTGATCGTGTTACGCCTCCCCTGATGCTGCATGAACAGCAGTTCAAAAAGATACGGTCGGCTGGCTTCACGTACCTCCCTGGTTGGTAGTTGTTGTGTCTTGGGGAGAGTCGCCTGATGGGTGGGAATTTACCATGACTAAATTAGCAAGAAAATTGGTGGAAAAATGTGACTGACAGGTGTTGCCCAGGTGTTTCCTGTTAGATTGATTGATTAAACAATTAATAGGTCTGAATTTCTACTACAGCTTGCCATTTTGAGGCTGAGTAGGAAGATTGCCATTGCACATGCATTGGGCATAGCAAATACAGCAATGTCAAATCTCATGACAAAGAAAGAAACCACTGGTTTACTAACAACAGCAGTTGATGACAGTTTTTGTCAGTTTCTGTCATCAACTCTTGTGAGAGCTGTGAGGACATAAACAACAACCTCCACAGGGTGGAAGGTTTTAGACTAGCCATGACAATCACCAGTTCTTAACACAATTGACAATGCATTTCACGAAGAGAAGACTGAAGGGAGAACCTTCCCTAAACAAACAACAACTGAGAGGAGATGCGGAACAAGCCTGGAAAAGCATCACAAAAAAAGAATGCAAGAGTTTGGTGATGTCAGTTGGTTGCTGATTGATGCAGTTATTGCAAGCAAGGGATATGCAGCCAAATATTAAGTGTCATTTATGTTAATTTACTTTAAGAATATCTGTTTCAGTACTTTTGCTCACCTAAAAATTGGGTGATCTGCTACCAAATTTGCCATGTTCCAAAATGAAAGCCGAAAATTTAATCTATCTTCTCATATTCATCTTTTGAGCTCAAACCCAAATGTCTTTGGTGTTGTCTGATCAAATATATTGCCTGTTATTTTTGGAGAATGTGAATTTTTTTTTTCTGACTTGTGTACAGATCCGAATGGTGATATGAATGTAAATGGCATCACTACTGCAGATGGGGGCAATCAGTCTGGCCCCCACCCTCCTCCTTCCTCTTATCCCCATCAACACCATCAATCCATCATGGAATATGACTACTTGTGGACCCCAAACCATTACAATCCTGCCTTGGGCTCTGACTCTGGTTGTGGTACCCATGATACAGCCCAAAAACAGCAGCAACCCCCTCATGCCTTTCAGGGACACTACCCAGTCAATAGGAACATGGGGAGTTCTCAGCAACCCCCAGTGACAAGGGAACAGTACTGGGGGCTGGGAACTCCTGGCCAACAGCAAGGTGGGTCACCTGTGACGATACGATACTCTCATGGCATGTATGGTGTTTACTCAAACCAGATGCATACTGATATCTCACCAATGCAGCATCAGTCTCCAACAGTGCTTCATCACCAACAGCACCAGCAGCAACCCCCACCTCAGCATCTGCAGCCACAACAGCAGCATTATGGCATGGTGCCAAATGGAGTCCCCTGTTATCAATCTCAGCATGCACTTCTGTCTGCTGAGCAATCTGAACCCCTGACTCCCCTGATGCCTACTGCACAGATGTTTACCCCCCTGCAAGGATGTCCGCAGCACCATCACATGGGCCATGGCAGTACTGATGGTTCCATGGCAATGCAGGTATCAATGATGTCACCATCTGCAAAGCCTGATAATGGTTCATCCCAGGGAAAGCAGAGTCCAAAGAGAGGCACTGTGACCCATTCCTCTGGGATTCAAGGTGAATATTATTTACAGCGCATAAGCTCCAAAAACGTTGTTTGATATATTGATTAATCTGATGTTGAGTGTTTTCTTCAGTATTTTCTTTTTCAAAACTACATTATACTGTCATACATTAAAACAACACTAAATAATTTATTAGGAGTATAACAATATGTATCATGTAGTTCAATACAAGACTCTCCATTCGATATGTCTGCATATTGAAAAATACATTAAATAGTAAAGCATAGTAAAGTAGGTTTATTTTTTTGTTATTAATCTTGAAAAAGGAGATGCTACAGGAGATTAAAAAACATGTTTCTGTTGAGCATGTTGTTTTCACAAACAGGAACTGGAAAATTCTGGTGTTTAGACAGTATTATTAATAGAGTGGAAGGATGCCCAATGTAAGTGAGCGTGGTTGCTACCAGAGGGCGTGCGCCTCTGGTAGCTTGTACGAAATAATTTGGTAAGCTTGTGCGAAATAATTTTACCGTCTCTACACAATATTACATTGCCCTTTTACTGACACTGACATTTATGCAGTTTATATTACTAGACCTGCCAACATTACGCATTTTGCTCTGCAATTAAACATTGGAGGAAGTTATCAGCCAAAAATACTCCAAAAGAGCATTTCCTTCTGTCCAGTAAGATAGAAGATGATTGACATATTAATCTTGAGTGATTTGCATGGGTGTTTTGAATTCTCCAATTTTTACTGACAGCCCCTTGAAGCCTTGAAGCCCCTTCAATCCATCTCACATGTTCTTGACTCATGTTGGTGGAGCCATCACTTTCTGACAAGATAAATGGAGATTTTTTTCATTAAATAAAATATATCAGTGTATGTTTGACATTGCTAATATTAGACATGTATACTTTACTATATGTTGACCTAAAAAGTCCACCATCCACCTGAGTTTTTGTGATTCCTTCTGCATTTCAATACTTCACAGCTGGTAAAATGATTACACCCTCCCCTACTCCCCTTAAACCTGAATTTGTGGAAATGCTTGTTTTCCTGTCTTTTTTTAGGCTAGTGGTTGTTTTTAGGCTATAGTCTGGATGCTTAAATCATTTATCATGATATTTTAAAATGGAAAAATTGTGAGTAGGAAAAAATCTATATCACACAAGCCTAATGCCTGGTTTCATGAATTGAATTGCATGCACACAAAGCTATTTGCAAATTGAGCATGCAGAGAAGCTTCTGTGTGGGATTGTTGATCACTGAAAAATGTGCAGTACACTCTCCTTTGCTTGCAGGGGCTACATAGTCTGCTCACAAAGAATTTTGAGACTTTGCAGTCTGGAATAAGATGTATGTTCCCACTGCTATGATGTTTCAGTCTCAAAGAGTCCCCTTTCTTCTGGAAAAAGACCTTGATCTCATTCAAAGTATTCTTCTTCTTCTTCTTTCAGCTGCTCTGGTTAAGTGTCGCCACAGCAGATCATCTGTCTCCATGTCACTCTGGCGTCTTTATCCCCCTCTGTCACACCAACCACCCGCATGTCCTCCTTACCAAATCCATAAACCTGCTCCTTGGTCTTCCTCTTCTCCTCCTGCATGGTGGTTACATTTTCAACATTCTTTTCTTGATATACCCTGCATCCCTCGTCTGCACATGCCCAAACCATCTCATCTTGCATCTCTCGCTTTGTCTCCAAACTGTCCTACCTGCGCTGTCCCTCCGATATACTTATTTCTAATCTTGTCCATCCTTGTCACAATGAATATAGCAGCATCATCATCTCTGCCACTTCAAGCTCTGGCTCCTGCCTTTTGTCAGTACCACTTCCTCCAAACCATACAACATACCTTTTCACTCTACCATCTTGTAAACTTTTCATTCACTTTAGCAGGTACCCTTCCAACACAAATAGAAATTCCACTTTGCCCTGCCTGCATTCTCTTCTTCACTTCTCTACCACACTCTCCATTACTTTGGGCAATTGACTCCAAGTATTTAAACTCCTTCACCACCTCAACTTCTTGCATCCTCACCATTCCTCCACCCTCCCTCTCATTCACACTTATTTACTCCGCCTTGTTCCTACTGACTTTCTTGATTTCATTCAAACTAAAATTCCTAGGGCTAGATCTGAAATGGGATGTTTAACAAGAAAATATGGGTATAATGGTCAGACAGACTTTTGGCCATATACTGTATGTTTTATTAGATCAGCTCACATGAAAAATTAAGACCACCATTTTTATTTATGTGCCTACAGTCCCCTCCGAAACGATTGTAATGACAAGGCCAATTCTTTTTTTTGTGCTATACACAAAAGACATTTGGGTTTGAGAACAAAAGATATGATGATATGAGAAGAGAGTTTAGATTTTATTTTCTGGTATTTACATCTAGATGTGTTAAACGACATAAAACCTTTTCTATCAGACCACCCAGTTTTTAGGTGAGCAAAAGTAAAGGAACAGACAAGTCTTAAAGTAAATTAAAGTATATAACATTTAATATTTGTTGCATATCCCTTGCTTGTATTAACTGCATCAAATGTGTGATTCATTGACATCTTTTGTGATGCTTTCCCAGGCTTTTACCATAGTGTCTTTCAGTTGTTTTGTTTCGGGGAGTTTCTCCCTTCAGTCTCCTCTTCAGGGTGTGAAATGCATGCTCAGTTGGGTTAAGGACTAGTGATTGACTTGGCCAGTCTAAAACCCAAGCCACGATACTACCTATACCATGTTTCACATATAAACTTGTTTGTTTTGGATCATGAGCAGATCCTTTCTTTCTCCACACTTTGGCCTTTCTATCACTTTGGTAGCAGTTAATCTTGGTTCTAGAACTTATGTGGCTCATATCTGTATTTCTCATATCTGAATTCCAATCTGGTCTTCTGATTCTTACTGTTGATGAGTGGTTTGCATCTTGTGGTATAGCCTCCGTATTTCTGCACTAGTTCTTCACTCTGCAGTCTGCAGTTCTTTGAACGGTGGATTGTAAGGCCTTCACCCCTTCCCTGTGGAGGTTGTCACTAACTGTAGTTTTTGGGTTTTTCTTCACAGCTCTCACAATGTTTGTCATCAGTTGTTGTTTTCCTTGGCCGAGCCATTTTGTATCTGTTGCTCAGTACATCAGTTTCTTTCTTTTTAAGGAAATTCCAAATTGTTGTATTGCAGGGACATACACAAGGGATTGGCCTGAGCCACTGCCCATTTGCCCTCACAGGCTAAGCTGTCCCTCTGGCAGGCAGAACAGCACTGTAGGCTGTGTGAACGGAGTGGAGCGGAGAGGATTTCCCATCCCCACTAAAAGCATTCTGTAATCGCTCCGCTAAAGATCTGGTCTGCGGTTTCCGTTTCCCGCTTGCTTCCCAGATGCACTCACTCTCTGTTTCCACTAGAGATCAGAAGATTGGATCATTTTACTGACTTGGATCTTTGAATCTCGTTTAGGATTACGAACAAATCTTTATTCAATTAATTTTGTTCATTTGAGCGGAATCAAATTAAAATGTTAAATTATCAGTAGCTAAATTCCTCCAACATATCTACTTTTATTGTCATTTCAACCATATACAGCTGGAACAGTACACAGTGAAACAAAACAATGTTCCTCTAGGACCATGGTGCCACATAAAACGACACAGAACTAAGTAAGATCTACAAACATTCTACATAAAGTGCACGTTCAGACGGGTGTTAAAACACAGGACAATACAGTGCTACTAAAACAGGACAATAGACACAGTAAGTGACAGTGTAGTGCTGAACAGTACACAGTACAAAGTGTCTGATATGCAGGTAGTGCAGAAGATAGGTGCCAAGGAGTAACAATATAATTTAAAAATGGTATAAATGTAAACATAACATGCTATGACTGAGTATTTATCAGATTAGCTTACACCAAATATGGACATAGCAGTTATTGAGGTAAGTGTATAATAGTGAAATAAATTAAATACTATATTTTAGAGATGCACCAATGTATCGGCCGATACCGATTATTGGCTGATACGTTGGTACAGCTCTAAAATATAGTATTTAATTTAAGGCTATTATTCCCGCTATCGCTTTCCCGATACATCTGATGATCAGGGCCGTTTGTATCCTGTCAATCAAAAGAGGGCGGGAAAACACATCGATTTCGTGCTGTGTGTAAAGATGATGACAAAACTGCAGTTTGTAATGTATGTAATCTCTGCACTGATAAAATTTTACACCGGAAGTAAATTTTAGGATGCAGAAGTTTCGGTGTCGAGTCAATCACCGCTCCCTCGCTGCCCCCTCACCCTCCCGCTGAATTAAGCGGCCGGTACACCGTTGAAAGATTTAAATGAAGATGAGTTTACAATAAAAGTATATATTGTGCAGAAAAATATATTTGTAGATAAATATCCAGTTAATGTTAATAATAAAAAAAATTATATGTTACCAATTTGATGTTCAGTGATGAAGTACAAATGCTTTTGTTTGTGGTGAGTGAATGTGAAGCCTAACAGGAGGTTTTTTAGAATTCAATCAATGTTAATATGAATTAATAACATTCAATAAGAAGAAATCTTACTTTAATCTTCAGCATTTAATTAATGTGTTCATGTTAATTTGAGTAGTGTGTTTCCTGTTGATGAGACCAGTTACTGTGAAACAAGTTAAGAAATCTTACTTTCATCTTCAGCATTTAATTAATGTGTTCATGTTAATTTGAGTAATATGTTTTCTGTTGATGAGACCAGTTACTGTGAAACAACGTCTTTCAGAATTCTTTTAAATTAATCATTAATAATTCATTAGAAGGCATAAAAGGCAGAACTATCGGCATCGGCCGATTTCACTCTGAATAACCGGTCATCGTATTGGCTGAAAAATTTAGTATTGGTGCAGCTCTTATATATGTGTGTGTGTGTGTGTGTGTGTGTGTGTATGTATGTGTGTGTATATATATATATATATATATATATATATATATATATATATATATATATATATATATATATATATAGTGTATATACAGGGGCAAGAAAAGTATGTGAACATTTTTGGAATTTCATGGTTTTCTGCATAAATTTGTCATAAAATGTGATCTGATCTTCATCTAATTCAAGGGTATTGACAAATATAATGTGCCTAAAATAATAATAACAAAATAAATTCTGATCCCTCATGTCTTTATTGAACACACTCATTCAACATTCAGAATGGCAGGGGAAAAAGTAAGTGAACCCTTAGAATTAATAACTGGTTTAGCTCTGTCATATTCTTTGGACGTCTCATGTGTATGGCTCTCTTCAAGTCATTCCATAGCATCTCTATTGGGTTGAGGTCTGGGCTCTGACTTGGCCACTCCAAAAGGCGGATTTTGTTTTTCTGAAGCCATTCTGTTGTGGATTTGCTCCGGTGTTTTGGGTCATTGTCCTGTTGCATCACCCAACTTCTACACAGTTTCAACTGACGCACAGACATTCTCACATAACCCTGGAGAATTGTCTGATGTACTTGGGAATTCATCTTCCCCTCAATGATTGCAAGCTGGCCAGGCCTTGATGCAGCAAAGCAGGTCATGCAGGGAAGAAGCCCCTACTACAAGACTGGCATACAAAGATAGTGTTTGCTGAAGATAAAAGTTGTTTGCAGCTGATCACCAACCTTTTGGAGGTGTATACTGTGGTCAGATGAAACAAAATTCGAACAGTTTACATACTTAGTCTATGGAGGAAAAAGGGTGAAAAAAAGGTAGTGATACACGTCAGTAAATAGATGGTATCATGAGGAAGATCTATAAATCTAGAAATAGTGAAACAAAACCTCAGTTAAAACGTGGTTGCAACTTTGTCATCTGGCAGGACAAGCAGTACCTCCAAAACTGTAACAAAATGGCTTAAAGACAACAAAGTGAAAGTATTTGAGTGACATTCACAAAGTCCTGACCTGATTCCCATAGCAAAATTTGTGGATTGAATAGAAAATGCTGGTCTAAGCAAGAAGGCACCCATTCTGTTAGGAGGAATGGCCAAAATGTCCAGCAAAGCAGTGTGAGAAGCTTGTGGTAAGGTACACCGAGTGGCCACCAAATAACAATAAAGAACATGTGAACTTTTGATACACTGAGAATCTGATATAGTAAATAAAACTTTAAATAAATCTGTTTCTTAATTATTATTTTGAAATGACCTGTATGAAGTGGAGCTGTGATACATTAGAGTACAATGGGAGATTCTTGCTTTTTTTCATTTATACCAGTTTCTTAGGAAGTTGGGGTCAGTGCGCAGCGTCAGTGCGCAGCGTCACTGCAGCCATGTATTTGCTATGGATTATAGCTGTGAAATTAGTGCATATAGCTTAAATTGTATCCTCTCTTGAGGGACCTTGTTAAAAACTCTTTAGCTAACTTAATTGGTTTCAGCAGGGAAAAGATTTTGGTGCATTACATGTAAATGTTCTTAGTATTAACCCCCAACATTTGTGAGATTTCCTTTGCAGATTCAAATTCTGAGTTGGAGCTTGACAAGAATGCTGTAGATTAGACCTTAGTGTAATTTCTTTAAAAAATGTATTGCATTGCCTATTGTTTTCTCTGTGATGATGGTACCTGCTGCCTCCAAGTGTTTCTGGAGTTGTTTCAGAGTGGTCCTTGGCTCTTGGGCTACTCTTCTGACTATTCTTCTGATTCCCTGGTCAGAAATCTTGCAAGGAGCTCCTGTGCATGGCCGGTTGATGACTTTATTTATGGATTTTAATATTGTGAATTCTTTATATTTGTGGATTTCTTGAGTTAATACCAAAGTCTGGTGAAAATTTCATGTGAATAGCCTCACTGGAAATATATTTACTGAAAAAAATGTTGACGCGTTCAATACTTATTTCTCCCACTGTATTGAATGATGCTGTTCTAAATCGTGGAATTTTATTGATAAACATTGATTCTACTTCTCACTTGTAGAATCTTATGAATAACGTACTTAAATGAAATATCTCATATATGGTGATGTTAGTCTCTTATTCGTCAGTGTTATACCAGGAATAATGACAGAGAACAGCCATGCTTAGTTAATCAGTGCATGTATGAGTGATTTCATTGCAGTTGCAATCAAAATTATTCAACCCGCATTGCAAATCAGGTGTGTTGTCAAAATGTACAGACTTTCAGCTGTTTGCAATGAACAAATCAAATAGAAGCAATTGAAATAGTTCAACACAACGAATGCTTCAATTAGTTTCCCCAAATTCAACTGAAAATGATTTCTCTAGTTTCAAAATTATTCAACCCGTGAATAGAATCCCTCACAACAGAACAAATATACAAAACCGGTGTTGTCTCAAACACACCTGATGCAGTTAATGAAGGGTTTCATTAGTTGCACCAGGTGTGCTTGAGCTGGAACAAATGAAATACCTGAACTGGCTAGGGGTGGAAAATACAAGAAATACCTGAATGGGGCAGAAAAAGGAAGCTATCAATGGCTGCAACCAGATTTCTGAGAAGGCAGTTTGTGGAAAAACCCTCAAGGGACTGCAAAAGACCTGCAGCAAGACTTAATGGCAACAGACAGTGAGCGCTGTATGGCGTGTGCTAAACGCAGAAGTTTTCCATGCCAGAACTCCAAGACGTACAACACTACTGAACCAAAAGCACAAGAAAAGTTGGCTCAAAATCATATAAATAAACCACAGAAGTTCTGGGATTTCGTTCTGTGGAGTGATGGGGAAAAAAATTGATCAGCGATATGTCTGGAGGAAGAAGAATGGAAAAAAAAAAAGGCTCTGTCCACAGTCAAGCATAGGGGTGGCTTGGTGATGCTCTGGGGCTACTTTGCATCCTCTGGCACTGGACACCTGCAGCATGTGAAAGGCAAGATGGATTCATTGGAGTATCAGGAAATACTAGGAGAAAACGTCATGCTGTCAGTGAGGAAGCTGAAGCTTGGGTGTCATTGGACCTTCCAACAGGACAATGATCCCAATCATACCTCAAATTCCACCAAGGCTTGGTTGCAGAAGTGGTCCTGCAATATTCTACAGGGCCATCAGTCACCTGACTTGAACCCCATAGAAAATCTCAACCATGCAAACCCAAGAATATTACTGAACTGAAGGCCATTGCTCATGAGGAATGGGCTAAGATTCCTGAGGAACGCTGCCAGAAGCTATGCATCTCGTTTGCAGTAGGGCCGCACGATTATGGCCAAAATGAAAATCACGATTATTTATCATGATTATTCATTGATTTTAGGGACAACATATTTTTATTGCACTTTCACATTTAAATAAACAGACCACTGTTTTCACCTCCATGTTGTGCTACATTCCTGCTAATGTACAAATCTTTTCATCAAATTAGACTTGCCCTTAAAGCACATCATCTCATAGAAGCAAAATATAAATAAAATTGTGCCCAAAATATAGGATAAGTAAAAATAAAAATGCCATCAACCAAATGAAAATATGCAATCAAATATAGCAATATGCAACCAAATGAAAACAATTCAGGCCTATGCACAAAAGGCAATAACAGTGTTTATAGGAGGAGAGATGCAGCCAAATCACACAATAGAGTGACGCAGGGATGACGTCATTTTGTACTGGAACCCGGAAGTTAGAATCACACTAGTTCCCTCGACAAAAACCCAAAAGGATTTTCCCATAGGCTTTTGGATTACTGCAAAAAATAAGCTCTGTGATCAACAAAAGTTTACAATATTAACACGTTTTGTCCATCAAGATAATTCTCACAAATGAACACAACTTTTGTGAAGTTTGAAGCCTAAATACAATCGCCAGAAATAAACAGCTAACCGTATGCTATAAACGAACTACACCACATTCGCTCGACTTCAATGTCACCATCACCACCAAGCTTCCCACAACTTTTCCAAACTTGGTTTAAAACATTTTCCCTAATACGGATTTATTCTGTGGATGAATCTTCATCCATGTTTTTTTGGGGAGGGGAATTGTGCACAGCATACCTTAAACAGTTTATCTGCAAGGACTTTTCCTGTTCGGCGTGGGGACGTTTAATGCCCCTGACAACCTTTGTAGTCCCGTTTAGCAAATTGTTAGTGTCACGATTTCCCCAGGAAATTCATTATGGAGCACGAAGCGTGCTTCTGGGTTTTTTAGTGACTTTCTACATGTGCATTTCTTATGATTTCTGTCCTGTTTCCAAACCCTGTATTGTCATTGGTTGTTCCCTTATGTGTCATCATTAGTCTCAGCTGTTTTGTGTTCACCCTTAATTACATTTTCATTTAAACCCTTCGTGCCTCTTTGTTCAACAAGAAGTATTGTGTGAGTTTTCCGTGTACCAAGCATTTGTTCATAGTTTTGATCCTGTTCTCAAACTCGTTGTTTGATTCATGTTTAGCCTTGTTTATGCCCGTTTGCCGATCACCTGACCGAGCTTTAAACGTCAATATGTACTCTACTAAGTACTAAAGATGCTTGCCATGAATGATCACGCCACTTTTAGGATTGCGTTACATTCGCTTTGGATTGAAATCAGCATTTAATTCTTAAAACCTGGTGATTGTTTTTTTTTTTTTCATTGAAGAGGTAACGTAATGTAAGGCAATGTAAGCGCAATGCAAAAAGGTTTTGCTTTTCTGTTTTTCACAAATCAAAATCTATATGGTTTGTATTGTATTTCACATAAACATAATTGCACGTTGATGCAAGGCAGCATCATGGTTTTATTTCATGGTGGATAAGAGTCATCTCTGACTAGGGATGTCACGATACCAAAAATCTAGTAGTCGGTACCGATACCACAAAAAGTACTCGATACCATAGTTGATACCACGGTGTGGTATAAAAAAAATGAAACATTTTTTAAAAATAAAATAAAAAACTCCTGGAGGACATCCTCCTCTGGCTAATATTGGCAAAAAGAGAGATAGAACAGGGGTATTTTAGTTATCGAACCCTGTCTGACAATGACTAATAAAACAGTGCTAAGGTGCACTTCTAAATGCGTGCACACACACCCCCCTTATACTCTGAATGCAAGCAGTAGTTTAAATTCACTGATCTGGTGGCAGGCCAAAAAGATTTATTAAAACCATTAACATTTCAATAATTATTAGTGACAAAAGGCTACATTTAGCTGACAGGACACGGGCTGAATGGCGATGCATGGTGGCCCATTAGGAGGTAGTTTATAACATTGCAATGCGTTAGCATCGTTAACAAATAACTGGCTACCGCAAACGTTACATGGAGCATAACGTTAGCTGGTTTCATGGCCACAATGCCAGCTGCCTCAAACATCCATAATATAGGACCTGTCTTTCAGGTGCTTCGCCAAATTCCGGGTGTTTCCTCACTTTGTTTGAAATGAACGATAGCATCAGTTGCACACCACTACCTTTCCTCCCAACAAGCTTTCCTCTCTTTTCCTCTCAATGAGTCAGGGCGGAGCTAAAATTGTCACCATTTTCTGTAGTTTTTCCCGTGTGCTTGTAGGCGTTTTTCTTCTTCTTCACCACTTGTGGACTGACTAAAACACTTGCACGTATTTGCTGCCCCCTTCAGTTCCGGATGAATTGCAGCCTCGGTACCTTCATAAGCAATGGTACTAGCACTACTGCAGAAAAACAAGTACCGTCACGTTTTAAGAATGTTAGTACCAACTTGGTACCGAAGTATCGGTTCTTGTGACATACCTACCTCTGACAGATCCTGTGTTTAATTGTTTTGCTTTAACTGAAGCAGTATAACATAAGAGCAATGGAAAGAAGGATTTGCTATTTGGTGTGACGAGCAGTCCTTGTGTTACGAATGAAGAACAATAACACCTGTGTATTGCTTTTCGCGTTTAGTGTATAGCGCTTTGAAGTTCACAGATGTATATGAATATGGCTTTCCTATATTTGAATTATATACTGTACGTCACATTAAATAAAATTATTTTTTTCTGCGGCTTATTTAATAAATGCTAATTTTTTCCTGCTAAAGGCAAGATTTGCCTTTTAAAATATGTACTTTTTGAGATTCAATAAAAATTTTAAAAAATCATTGAATTTACAGCTGCCAAATGCTGCCCTTATGCAGAGTGATGTAGAGAAATGCTTCGTAATTTCCATCAAAAACATATACTTGTTCTAGCCCAAATATTTCAAGAACCAAGAATATAATCAAGTTAAATCTATGGTAGAGAGAAGATAGTACAGAAAAAAGGTGTCAAGTTTTCCCCCAACTTTTTCTTAGTGCCCATTTAAGTGCTTGGTGAAGAAGCTGCTTTTTTGTCTCTATTGAACATGGTCTCATTTTCTTGAGACAACTGTATTTGTTGTATATGTAGCATCAGATGTTTTGTTGCCAGCTGAATTCAGAACTCAGCTCATTAGCAATCATACTTACAGTTCTGGTCAAGTGTCAGACAGATGCATAGCCTGTCCCTTCCCTGTCAATAGATATTGCAACATCAGGGTCCGAACTTCCTTTAGGCTATTTCAAAGATATACAGACACATTCAAATGGTTCTCTAACTCTTTTTCAAAAAATGGTAGAACTAACCCAATGTTTCTGATAACAAACTTGACCCCATAGCCAACTCCATTTCTAGTTGCAAATTCTCTGGCTTCAGGCTCATGTTCTTGTTCTAGTTGCTTTAACTGAAATTCTCTGGCCTCACTCTAACCTAGATCTAGATATTTTAATTGCCAGATGATACTGCTGGTCTGATTTTTCAATTGAAGTTCTTTGTGATTTTATTTATTTATTTATTTATTTATTTGTTTTTTTTAGAAGGCTGAGCCACACTTCATTTAAGTTCAAGTTACCTCTATAATTAATTTTCTTAACAGTTTGAGCTTCTTGTTCAGATCGGGACCAATTTATTCTGGGCAGATCATGTTGCAGTCATGAGAAGCTAATTCCTTTCATTTCAATTTAGTGACCAATGCTAAGGGAAGAAGACAGTAAGGCCTTAAGAATACCTTGCTCCTCTGTCTTTGCCACAAGACCCATGATTTCCCAGTAAAGAAAATGACCACTCAGATTATGCACACCCTATTTTGTACAGGGTGTCCCAAAAGTCTTCATACATATGATGGGAATTTAGGTATGCCAGCACCACGTTGGTTGTGCCTTCATCAGTGTTTGTGGATGTCCACTTCTCAGTTGGTGGGTAACACTTCCAGTGTTTTTGAATTTGTTAATAAGTTTGGCAACAGTGTCATGTGTGATGTGCTCACATGTTCACATCAAACAGCAGAATGAAGAAAAAATGTGATCAATTTGACTTATATCATGGATCAGTTTCTGAAATACTCAAAACAGCCTGTCTGGTAGCCAGAACCATGCCATGATTAAAGTCAAGATGTATATTGACATCGAGTGTTCACAACTTATTGAAGCCACAATATGCTAAGTCGATCTGATAATCTTAATGTGCATATGGAATGTAGGCTATATGGTCACACTTTAATTCACTATTTTGAGTTGATCATTTGAAACGTATGTTTTTGTTAATACAATGTGTTCTCCAACACAAAACAGACATTCTGTAAGGCCTATAAACAAATCAAATTATGCTAATTTGACTTAGATGAGTTAGAGGCACAAAGTTGCTTGAGTGGCAAGAATATTTTTTTAATCTTGTGACACTGTATTTGCTTTTTCATATTTCAAATCTGCTATTTCCAGTCAAGTGTTTGGAACACAATCTCATTTGTTCATGGCCATACAGCAACACAGTACACGAAAATACATAAAGTGAAAATACATGACAGTAAGCACAAAATATACAATAAATATTCACTCAGTGCCCACTTTACACCTGCACATTCATGCAGTTATGTAATCAGCCAATCATGTGGCAGTAGCACAATGCACAACATCATGCAGATACAAGTCAGGAGCTTCAGTTAATGTTCACGTCAAACAAAAAAATGAAGAAAAAATGTGATCTCTGTGACTTTAACTGTGGCATGGTTGTTGGTACCAGGCAGGCTGGTTTGAATATTTCAGAAACTGCTGATCTCCTGGGATTTTCACACAGAACAGTTTCTAAAGTTTGCATAGGATGGTGCAAAAAACAAAAAAACACCCTGTGTGTGGAGCTGCTATTGTGCGGAGCAGGCTTAAATACTTTGTTGATGAGAGAGATCAGAGTTGAATGACCAGACTCGTTTGAGCTGACAGGAAGTCTATAGTAACTCAATTAAGCACTCTTAACAACCATGGTGAGCAGAAAAGCACCTCGGAATGCACAGCACATCAAACCTTTTACTACAACAGCAGAAGGACCACATCAGGTTCCAGAAAATAAAAATCAAAGTATCCATGGGAGTTTCCCATGTACACTACTTGCGATGCACACTTGCTTCACTGAAATCTTTGTGTGTGCAATTAATTCATTTTAAATGACTATGCTTTCTAACACTGCTCATTTGTATTGGCAGCCCTTCCTCACTATTAAAGATTTAATATGCCACTTTAAACCGTTTAAATGCCAGTAAAAATGATATAAGCTGTGTGTAGATGTGGGGGTTAATTGTGTTTTAAATGGTGTTACAGATTCATTTTATTCCTGTAATAGATTTTTTTTAAAATAGCAATGGCCTCCTCCACATTTTCCTGTTCTCCATGATTTTTGGTTTAAAAGCAAAATGGTTCTAGTTAGTTTACAATACTCATTCCATGTTGGTGCAGAAACGTCTGACCAAACACCCTAAGGTGGTAGAGGAAGGAGCGCAGATCAGCAGGGGAAAGTGCCAAATTTTACTGGATAAATTTAAGGTTAGCCTGAGCTGTGAGAACTGACAGAGGTGTGCACTATTTTATATATTTGTCTGTATGAGTATTTATTTGTTTGTTTAAATGTCTTAATATGCTGGTTGTAATGTGGTTCACATAACCTAAACTACTTAAGACCATAGGATGCTTTTTTTTTTTTTTTGAAACACAGGATGCCATCCCTGACCCTTGTGTCACCTCATGTTATTAGGATAATTTTTAGTTTTGATGAGCATTACAAAACATGGAATATATTATACTGTTGAATTATACTTTTGAAAAGCTAATTCACATGCAACTAAAGTCCCACACATGTTAAAAACATTTGATAAATTTTTATATTCCCAGCTTGGTTTAATAACCTATTTATCTTTTCTTGTTGGCTCCAGTCTGTAGAAATGATTCCTACCAAGACGTGGATCAAGATTACAGTGGTACTAAGAGGACATCTGCCCTCCGACAGCTGTCCACAAGTGACAATTTTCCTTTGAATGCCCCAGAAACTTCCCTAGTACCCACTAATGACCATAATTTGCAAGTCTGGCAGGCAGATGTGGATACGGAACCAGCAAAACTGTGTCATGACATAGAAACCACTTTCAAGGAGTTGAGTCCAACTCCTGCCCCTGCCACTCAATCATCAATGGCAACAGCATTTCCTCAAACTATTCCTGAGCCTACTCTGGTATCTCCTCAACCACTGTCAGTACATGCTTCAGTTTTACCAAAGCCTGGAATAAGCACCACATCAGCCGTGGCTTCCACTCCTCAATTACTCACCACACCTCCATTAATAGTCGAAACACTAAGACCTCCTGTGGTCTCTTTGTCACCATCTTTTGTTACAGTGCCTTCAGTACTTTCGACTTCAATATCTGCTAGTTCTCCAATGAGTCAAGGCTCCAAAGCATCTCCTGCTATATCTATATCACCTGTAACTATATCTCAGAGCCAGTCTCTGGCATCACCTTCCAAGACCTCTTCAGTTCGACATGTAGCCCGTACACCTATAGTAGAGAACCAAGATTCCAGTGGTGTACATGTTACTCAGTCACCTTTATCTCAAAGTACACATTCTCCTTTGCTCACCAGGCCTTCCTTCTCATTGGCACCTGCACAAAGGGCTTTGGAATCCCCTCCTAAATTCCCAAGCCCTAAAACCAATTTTTTGACTGATACAGGTGTTGATAGTTCTAGCCTTTGTACATTCCCTACACCTATTGCTGTTACCTCTACTTTTCCTTTTACTGCTTCTGTTTCTTCTCAAAAGCGTTTATCTGCCCAACAGTTCTCTGAGCTTCCCCTTGTTATAGCTAATACAAATATTGTATTATCTTCTTGTCAGGGAACAGGTAATGAAGCTTCTCATGAATCAGAGCAAAAGACTACTGACATGTCATGTTCTCCGATGAAAACCAACAATGTATCTGAATTTAGATGGACTCACTATAAAGTCAATGTGACTAGTTCAGTGTGTAAACAGGAGGACCACACAGATCCCTCCAATGACACTCTTGATAAAACCCCAGAGTCATCTTTGAGTATGCTCTGTACAAAAGAACCAGAGAAGGATTGTTTACCTGTAGTTAAAAAGGATATATGCACCAGCAATGACCAAGCCACTTCTGGGAAAGGAAATGATAACACATTAAATGATTTATGGGATACTGAGACTAAGAATGACATATCTTTGGCTGGGATAATTTATGTTAATAGGTCTGAAGCAGTGGATTGTTGTGAGCACACCCAGGATGAAGGTTCCTTCATGTTTGCAGATGGGTCCATCAACAAAGACTTAGGAGAAATTTTGCCAGAAAATCACCAGACA
Organism: Ictalurus punctatus; assembly: GCF_001660625.3. Lineage (NCBI taxonomy): Eukaryota > Metazoa > Chordata > Actinopteri > Siluriformes > Ictaluridae > Ictalurus > Ictalurus punctatus. The sequence goes on along the minus strand of NC_030430.2, from coordinate 9,493,831 downwards.
GATGACACCTATTGTGAAAAAGATGCAATGGATCTGACCACTAAGAACTCCAATGACACAATAAGACTCAAGGATAATTCTCAGATTCATAATTCTTTAGATGACACTCCAAAAGCTGACACTTCACATCATTTTTCATCTATAAATGGCTTCTCTGATAAGTTTAATAAAGGTAAGGCTATGTAAGCTTTAAAAAAAAAAAAAGTGAATTAATTCTCATGGCTATGGTTATTCATTTATCTAACTGTGTGTTCAATAATTAATCAAATTAGTCATGTAATCAAAATGTGACTGAATGGTTTGCAGCCCAATACATTTGGTTCTTTCTGTGTTGTAGAAGTAGCATTTTGGTTTCACATTAGTAAATCATAGGTTGCTGAAAAACATGTATTATAAGGTTCTATCTGGCATTTAACCACATTTAAATACGATATTAATAGGTGATATTCAGGGAGCTAATGTATGCTTTTTTGTTTTGCAAACCTTTTGGTGTAATATTCGTGAAAGAAAAATCGTCTCCGTAATCACAGATAAACTTATAAGGCTCTACCTGTTAACTAATCATCATTCAGTATAAATTAGGGTCCATGGCCAATCAATATCCTGTTCATTTACACATTAACATTTAGAGCTGCAACAATTAATCGATAAAATCGTTAATAATCGATTATGAAAATTGTTGTCAATTAATCTCATTATCGATTAGTTGGCCTGTGTGCGGCACCGGGTACATTTACTTACTACGTTACTTCTGTTCCGAAAACACGCCTTGGAGAGTAAATGCTCAAGTTGTGACCCAAATGACACACTATATACTTGCACTATGCACTATGTACTCAACCGTCTAGTGTTTGAATTTTAGAAAGGTAATATCGTCTCAAATGGAACACTAGTGGGTTTTTTTTTAACTAACTGGAAGTATAAGCTGCTTCCTAGTCGATGGCGCATGTAATGGGATGCTGCTAGCTTTAGCAGATACCCAGAGTCACCGACAATGACTTTCTTGAGTTTACTGTTTGTCAACAGTACCTTTTATGAAAAGTAATGCATAAATACTATTATACAATATAAACTTGTATATTAGTTTATATTATATATAAGTATTTACGCATTACTTTTTATGGATGCACAAAAATCATTGAATTAAACTAGTCCTAAATTAATAATATATATTCTGGTGTGTGTCTGTGTGTATTGGGTTCTTTTCAGTCTTATGTAATTGGACAAACAGTCGTGTAAAGTTTTAGACTGAAGTTGAAGTTATTCGAATAATAATAATAATAATAAATAATTAAAATAATAATAATCGACCAACTAATTGATTATGGAAATGAATTATACTTGTACTTAATTGATTACAATTAACAATACAGATCAGACTTAAAACTGAGCTGAAAGAGAGAGAAACTTTGGGTTGTTAATGATGTTTGTAGTGAAAAATCTTGTACAGAGAATACAGTGAGAAAGACAAAACTTTTTTTTAAAGCATGCATGATCATAGAGTGGTAATAATAGGTGTAATGTATCTTACTCTACTGAGTTAATACAATTATTTGATTGTTTATTGAGATAGTAGCATAATGGGGAACAGCTAAATAAAACCTTATAAAACCAAACAGAATATAATAAAACCAAATCTGTGTTTGGTCACTGTTTCAAAATCTATTTTCTAATTTTGAAGTAACCTTGAAGTGTAGCCTAGGGATTCTCAAGCTTTTTGATCCTAAATGGGCATTATGAATTTTCTGCATTCATATCACACTAATTATCTCCAATTCTTGACCACCATACATTTTTTAAAATTCTGGATTTATCACACTAACATTTAAACATTATTAAATTAGTAACATATGTATGTGTAATGTAGAGTTGCAATCAAAATTATTCAACCTCAATTGCAAATCAGGTTTATTGTCAAAATTTACAGACTTTCAGCTGTAATGAACAAATCAAACAAAAGCAATTTAAATAGTTCAACACAATGAATGCTTAAAGTGGTTTCCCAAAATTCAACTGAAAATGCAACTTATAATGACTTCTCTAGCTTCAAAATTATTCAACCCACTTAATACAATCTCTGATAACATCATAAATGTGCAAAACAGGTGTTGTCTCAAACACACCTGATGCAATTAATCAAGGGCTTCATTAGTTGCACCAGGTGTGCTTGAGCTTGAACACATGAAATACCTGAACTGTCTAGGGGCAGAAAATACAAAAAATACCTGGACAGGGCAGAAAAAAGAAGCTATCAACGGCTGCAACCAGATTTCTGTGAAGGCAGGTTGTGAAAAACCCTCGAGTGACTGCAATAGACGTGCAGCAAGACAGTGGCAACAGGCACTGAGGTTTCAGTGAGCACAGTAAGGCGTGTACTAAACACAGAATGTTTATAAGCCAGAACACAGAAGACACACACCACTACTGACCCAAAAGCACAGTAGTGAGAAAAGTTGGCTCAAAATCATATAAATAATAGTGTGGAAGGCAAGATGGATTCATTGAAGTATCAGGAAATCCTAGGAGAAAACGTCATTCCTTCAGTGAGGAAGCTGAAGCTTGGGCGTCATTGGACCTTACAACAGGACAATGATCCCATGCGTACCTCAAATTCCACCAAGGCTTGGTTGCAGAAGTGGTCCTGGAATATTCTACTGTGCCATCACAGTCACTTCACTTGAACCCCATAGGAAATCTCTGGTGGGATTTGAAGAAGGTGGTTGCAGCATGTAAACCCAAGAATATTACTGAACTGGAGGCCATTGCTCATGAGGAATGGGTTAAGATTCCAGAGGAACACTGCAAGAAGCTATGCATCTCGTTTGTAGCAGGTCATAACAACAAGAGTGCCCTACTAAGTACTAAAGATGCTTACCATGAAGGAGTTGAAGAATTTTGAGACTGGAGAAATCATTATAAGTTGCATTTTCAGTTGAATTTGGGGAAACCACTTGAAGCATTCCTTGTGTTGATCTATTTCAATTGCTTTGGTTTGATTTGTTCATTGCAAAGAGCTGAAAGTCTCATTTGCAATAGGGGTTGAATAATTTTGATTGCAAAAGCTATATTCCTTGTACTGACTTATCAGTTGTGTTCGGGGTTTGATTTATACTTTACATACACACGCAGAAGCAGCTACAATGTGAGCGGCATTATCCCATTTTTGTCTTCCAAGACAAAATGTAAAAGCCATGTTTCTCATTAAAACTTTCCACAGTCATGATTATTGTCGTGAGCTGTGTCTCAAATTGAAAACTCTGAAGTTACATTCAAAAGTATTTACTAATCTTGAAAATCCAGGAGGCTGGTACACAAAACAGGTCTTTCAGTAGGTTTTTAAAAATTCAAACACTAACCCTGATAAGAAAACTGGTCTAAAATAGTACACATGTATGTGATGTGAGACACAATGCATTGTTTAGCCGAGGTAGATGGACATGGAAATTTGTCAGTTTCTGTTGTGCAATTCCGATGCGTACTGCAGTGTGTCAAGATACTGAAAAACACAAAAACAAATAGCATGTACACTTAATTTAAATGTGTCTTACTTGAATGTGACTCCCAGTAAGAATTTTTTATATTAGCACACAAAATCTGTCTTTGATGTTTCTAATTTGAAAAAATTAAATGAATAAAACTAAAGAGGAGACAGAGTTTCTGTCATGATCCCACCTGTAAATCAAGTGACCCCGTGTGAGTTAATCCAGATAGAACATTATAATACACAATATGAGAAAAGAAATATAATGTTATGTAATGCAACTTTAAGAGCGTGACATGTTCTGGATCTGTATATGTTCTGTTCTGTTCTGTATCTCTTTTATTCTTGACAGCTATGCTTATAAATCAGGAAATAACTCAATACTTTGCACTAATAATTAATGCATTTCCATGCCAGACTCTTACTAAAAGTTGTTAACAGTCTATGAAATATCTACTATACTTATTAAGGGATGTAAGTACCAGAGGGTTAATTTGGAACAAATAATGGAAATATTTGTTAATACTTTTTTCCTCATAGCCAACAAAACAGAGAGGAAAGAGAAAAGGCACAACGCGTCAGGCTCTGGCTTATGTGTGAATTATACCATCCTTGCAGTAGCAGACACAAGAGGGCAGGAAAGTACTGGTACATCTGTTGTAGACACCAGCCTACCATTACCTACCACCCCATGTTCCATGACAAAGAAGGCGGCACGCAAGACCAAGACCACAAAGGGTTCAACTTCTCCTGCTCAAAGTAAAGCAGCTGTCTTTTGGTCAATAGTCTGTTTATTTTCAAGCACTACTTTATTTTTAGAATAGTCAATGTAAGAAACCGATTGTTTAGTAGGCTTATGTAATGTTATAATGATTAAACTCTACTAAATTATATTTTTGCTTTTTTTGTTTAATATTATTATACATTCTGTCTGTCAGGTTCGTTAAGAAGCATTAAGAAAAAGAGAATAAAGTCAACACCTAAAGCTCCCAAAGAGGATAAAGTGAAGGGTGAAAAGAAAAATGAAGAGAAATTACCGTTTGCAACAAAGAAGAGCAAAACTTCCAAAGAGGCACCTACCGCTGCCTGCTCTCTTCCTGATGAAGCTTCATCACTTCTGCTCAAAGGAGGCTTTATCAATGACTTACACTTGACCCATGATGTTGTGCACCCCATTTCAAAATCTGAGAATATGAAGGCCAGAGCAAAAGAAACTGCTGGAAAGTGTTCAAAGGCATCCAAAATCAAAGTTGTTTTGGATGAAAAAGCAAAGGAGGACAACGATGACAGCGACTTGATAACAGGTTAAAAATATGTTACCTACTTACTTCAGGGGCATTGTAGGAGGGGGAGAGCCCTGAATGATTGAGTAAGCACAAGCTAATTAGTGTCTTATAATGATAATGAGTCTTTATTGGTCATGTATTCTTTACAGCACAGTGAAATTCTTTTCTTCGCATACTCCAGCATGTTAGGAAGTTGGGGTATAGCAGAATCTGTTAGACTGGGGTTGTATTTGACGTTGTAGGACTCTGTGGGCGTATGTGTGGAGGAAGGCTTAAGAGACAGGAGGATTTTCAAAAGAGCTTAAGGCTCACTTTTATTTTTACCAGTTCAGGCATTCACCTTGTTCAAGTTCAACTTCAAGTTTAGGGTTCAATCTCATGCTCCGTTTGTGTGATTCTGATTCTGGGGGGGCCACGCACATTTGTCAGTGTGCAGCAGCATAGAGATGTTGAACACATGGACAAGCTCGCTCTTTAAAACTTTGTTGTTTCTGTTGTTATGAACTGTATCTTATACTGTCCCTAAGTCACCAAAAGCCAGGATTTTTTTCTTATCTTTGATTAACTTTTTGCTATACAGTCTTGGGATTTTGTTTTAGTGCACATGTGTACAGAGAAGTGATAAAGGATGAACTTGACTATATGAGTGGACAAACATAATGTGTGCATATGCCTCCAGACATACATGATGCATTTGACAGTTCGGTGGCATGGATAATTATGCTGAGGAGACCCATTTTTTATTGCTTTTAGATCAATTTGCTTTTGGATCATGATGGCAAGCATAAAAGAGCTAATTTACATTGAAAGAGGTTTCATTATTGGGTCATGGATGATAGGTAATTCTGTCACAGAGATCGCTCAACTGGCTAGTGTTTCAATAGGAAGAATAATTAAAGTGGCATCTGCATTTAGATCGATGAGTAAAGACCTCATTAAAGAATGGTACACATCTGAATACTTGATCCTTACAGTGAGGTTCTGTGGTGGCTCTCTTACAGATGGTCACTGTAAATCAATGAAGTTATTCTCACTGATCACTTTATTATATGAGGAAACATTTCTATCCTTCTGGGAGTAGTTCATCCCTTCAGTACATTTCCAAAGTTACTTTGTTGATTTTTCCTTTAATTTCTCACCTGTCTGTATTCCCAATAATTTTTTCATGACAATACCAGTGAAATGAGTTTGTAACCACCCAGTGAGATATTGTGGACAGAAAACACATTAAGAGCCTGTTTACGCCTTGTCACTTCATGCATTTTCTCTGATAAGATAGCTAACTGATTTGTTAAAATGGTTCCATTCATACTTGGCCACATAATGCGTTTCAACTAAATGGATATGAATCCGATCTTCTATTCCCGCTCAAAATGCAAATACACATTTCTGCTGAACTGAAATGCCAGCCACTGTTATTTTGCTCTATTGGGGTTTGCGAATGCAGTCGAAAAAGAAAACGAAAATGCCTGCTACAACACTTAACCAACAAAAGGCAGCACATATTATGTGCAGCGTTTTCGCTGTCAGCAGTACTAAACTTTAAAACCCAGCGAGATACCTGGATGAAAGCTAGGAGTCAACGCTGGTGGGAAAACATAGTGCTGGCTCCTTTTACGGAACAATACTGGCTATCCAGTTTCCGAATGGGGTGCTGGACCTTCGATTATCTTTGTGTCAGCCTGCAAAGCAATTTAATGAGCAGGCACTCTCATCTCCGTCAGTCTGTACTGGTCAATAAGTTGTTTTTGCTTCTGGTGCGGCTAAAACGAGTGACCTACTTCCATTTGGGAGGAGAAAAGCGCTGACATATGTGGTTTCAACTACCAGATGCATTTGCACTTGTCCAGTTTCATCTGGAATGCATCCCAGACCACCTTCTGAAGTGGTTTGTACGATCAGATTTAAATCCATCTTGAATGCGTTTCGGAAGACATTTACACCTGATATTTTCACAATCGGATAGCTATCCAATCAGAGAAAATGCATGCAGTGACTAGATGTAAACAGGCCCTAATTTACAGCAGCCAGTGATTTATTTCTTCCACTAAAATATTGATGTGGAATCTAATCATATTAGATTAAAATGATTTAAAATGTCGCGGCACTGTTCACACTTTGGGAGGAGCTGACGTGAAATATTGCAGCAGCATGTCTAATCACATCTTGACAATGCTTTCATTTACCCCAGTCCTTTTTACAATTGCACCTTCCTTCACCATGTTAACATCTGCAGGAATTGTGAAAGAAAACAAGAATATACAGTGACATCCAGAATAATTGACATCCTTTATGAAAGTGAGCATAAAAATAAAAACAATAAATTATTAAATAAGTGATATTTTGAACTCCGGCACATATATAGTTTTATTCAACATGTTAAACATGTTGACAATGAAACAATTTTGTGTTTCTTTAACCAGTATTATCTTGATTTGCAAGTATGTGTGGCGAATCATCTTGATTAGCAGCAACCTGTCTTTGGTTTTCTCCATGGTAATATACACTAACCAGCCATAACATTAAAACTACCGACAGGTGACGTGAATAACATTGGTTATTTTGTCACAATGGCATCTGTCAATGGGTTGGATATACAATATCTCACAGAAGGGAGTACACCCCTCACATTTTTGTAAAATATTTGTAAGATATAATCAAATATTTACAAAAATGTGAGGGGTGTACTCACTTTTGTGAGATACCGTATACTCAACAAAAAAAATTAATTTCCTGTCCCATTCAACTGTTTTAATTTCCAGCAGATTTCTTACCATGTGTAAATATTTGTATTAACATAAAAATATTAAACAACTAAGACATAAACTGAACAAGTTTCACAGACATTTTAAGAACAGAAATGGAATAATGAGTCCCTGAACAAACGGGGGGGTCAATATCAAAAGTAACAGTCAGTGTCTGGTGTTGCCACCAGCTGCTTTAAGTACCACAGTACATCTTGTCCTCATGGACTGCACCAGATTTGTCAGTTCTTGCTGTCATATGTTACCCCACTCTTCCACCAAGGCATTTGCAAGTTCTCGATCCTGTCTATGGGGGACATGATTACATGTAATTTTCCAGTGCAAGGACAATCAGCTGACCTTCCTGTCTCCCTGTTGTACCATCTTATGCGTCTTACATTACGAACATTGCAGTTTATTGCTCTGGCCCCATCTGCAGTACTCATGCCTCCCTGCAGCAGGCCTATGACATGTTCACGCAGGTGAGCAGGCACCCTAGGCATCTTTCTTCTGGTGTTTTTTCAGAGTCAGTAGAAAGGTCTCTTTAGTGTCCTAAGTTATTGTAACTGTGACCTTAATTGCTTACCACCTGTAAACTGTTAGTGTCTTAAGGTCTGTTCCACAGGTGCATGTGCAATAATTGTTTATGGTTCATTGAACAAGCATGAAAAACGTTGTTCAATCGCATTCCAATAAAGATCATTTGGATTTTACAAAATTATCTTTAAAAAACAGTCTCCTGAAAAAGGGTCATTTCTTTTTCTGCTGATTAGATTAGGCAGCAAGTGAACAGTCAGTGCTTGAAGTTGATGTGTTGGAAGCAACAAAATTTGTCAAGCATAAGGTGACAACCAAAAGTGGTCCAAGGAAGGACAACAGGGTCATAGGCACCCAAGGCTCATTGATTTGTGTGGGGAGCAAAGTCTGGTCCAATCCCCCAGAAAGCTAGTGTAGAACAAACTGCTGAAAAGGTTGATGTTGGCTGTCATAGAAAGGTGTCTGTACAGAGTGCATTGCAGCTTGCAGTGTATGGAGCTGTGTAGACACTGAATGGTCAGAGTGCCCATGCTAACCCCTGTCCACCATCGAAAGCACCTCAAGGGGCACGTAAGCATCAGAACTGGACCATGGAGCAATGGAAGAAGGTGGCCTGGTCTAATGAATCACTTTTCTTTTACATCATGTGGACAGGTAGGTGCATGTGTGTTGCTTAATTGTGGAAGAAATGGCGCCAGGATGCATTTTTGAAAGAAGTCAAGCCGGTGGAGGCTGTGTGATGCTCTTAGCATTGTTCTGCTGGGATACCTTTTGTTATGGCATTCATGTAGATATTACTTTGACAAGTACCACCTACCTAAACATTGTTGCAGACCAAGTACACCCCTTCATGGCAACTGGATAATGCGCCCTGCCACACTGCAACAATTGTTCAGGAATGGTTTGAGGAACATGACAAAGAGTTCAAGGTGTTGACTTGGCCTCCAAATTCCCCAGATCTCAATCTGATCATGCATCTGTATGATGTGCTGGACAAACAAGTTTAATTCATGGAGGCCCCACCTCACAACTTACAGGATCTGCTGCTAACATCTTGGTACAAGATACCATAGCACACCTTAAGAGGACTTGTGGAGTCCATGCCTCGATGAGTCAGAGCTGTTTTGGCGGCACAAGGGAGCACAATATTAAGCCGGTGGTTTTAATATCATGGCTGATCGGTGTATGATGGGATTTTTAAGTGTTGAACGTCATATTTATACCTCAAGGAAATGTAACATGGCTAAAGCCAACAACAGAGAACCTGGGGCTTGAGAGCACATCAAGAATCAGGTTTTGGAGCAATAACAATTTTTCAAATGTAATGCAATGTAGGTGTGTCAATAATTTTGGAATATACAGTTTTGAGCAAAAATATTTACAAAAATTATAATGTGTTTTTTTATTAGAAGAAAGATTAACAGTTTATCTAATGACTAATTTTTGCACTTGTGCCAGGATCACAAAAATAGAGGCCATGGTATGTGGGTTGGGCTTCATAGGCTAAAGTCTCCTTTTATCCCTAGGAGCAACCCCAAGGCGGAGAATTGCTACAGAAGAGCAAGTCATCTTCCCTCTTCTCCATGGGTAAGTTTAAAAATGGGGAAGGTATGAATACAATATTTTAATTAAGTAAATATGCCAAATATTAACCTAAGGTAATCTTAACGTAGTATTAACCTAAAGTAAATTTAACCAATTTTTTTTTCTCAGTGGATTTGTATAACTGTGCAAATGTATTGGGAAAAGAATAAAGTTTAAGAAAGTGTTACTTACAGTGGTGTTAAAAGTTTTAAAATGTTCTATATATCTGCATAGATTTGACATAAAACATTCATCAGATTTTCACACAAGTGCTAAAAGTAGACAAAGAGAACCCAATTAAACAAGCGAGATAAAAATATATTTGGTCATTTACTTATCGAGGAAAATTATCCAATATTACATATCTGTGAGTGGAAAAAGTATGTGAACATTTGCTTTCAGTATCTGGTGTGACCCTCTTGTGCAGCAATAACTGCAATTAAACGTTTACAGTAAGTGTTGATCATTCTTGGACATCGGCTTGGAGGAATTGTAGCCAATTGCTCAGTACAGAACAGCTTCAACTCTGGGATATTGGTGGGTTTCCCCACATGAACTGCTTGCTTCAGGTCCTCCAACAACATTTCTATTGGATTAAGGCCAGGACTTTGACATGGCCATTCCAAAACATTAACTTTATTCTTCTTTAACCATTCTTTGGTAGAACAACTTGTGTGCTTAGGGTCATTGTCTTGCTGCGTGACCCACTTTCTCTTGCGAGACACAGACAGATGTCCTGACATTTTCCTTTAGAATTCGCTGGTATAATTCAGAATTCATTGTTCCATCAATTGTTCCATTACGGCCTAGATGCAGCAAAACAGGCCCAAACCATGATACTCCCACCACCATGTTTCACAGATGGGATAAGGTTCTTATTCTGGCATGTAGTGTTTTACTTTTCTCCAAACATAACACTTCACATTTAAACCAATTGTTAAACCATTGTTAGCAAAAGGCAGAAGGGCAGCAATGTTCTTTTTGAACAGCAGTGGCTTTCTTCTTGCAACCCTGCCATGCACACCAGTGTTGTTCAGTGTTCTCCTGATGGTGGGCTCATGAACATTAACATTAGCCAGTGTTAGAGAGGCCTTTAGTTACTTAGAAGTTACCCTGGGTTCATTTATGACCTAACAGACTGTTAAACGCCTTGCTCTTGGAGTGATCTTTGTTGGTTGACCACTCCTGGGGAGGGTAACAATGGTCTTGAATTTCCTCCATTTGTACACAACCTCTGTGACTATGGATTGGTGGAGTCCAGATTCTTCAGAGATGGTTTTGTAACCTTTTCCAGCCTGATGAGCATCAACAACTATTTTTCTGAGGTTCTCAAATCTCCTTTGTTTGTGCATGATACATTTCCACAACCATATGTTGTAAAGAACAGACTCTGATAGGTCCCTGTACTTTAAATAAAACAGGGTGCTCACTCACACCTGATTATCATCCCATTGATTGAAAACATCTGATTCTAATTTCACCTTCAAATTAACTGCTAATCCTAGAGGTTCACATACTTTTGCCACTCATAGATATGTAATATTGGATCATTTTCCTCAATAAATAAATGACCAAGTATAATATTTTTGTCTCAATTGTTTAACTGGGTTCTCATTTTCTACTTTTAGGACTTGTGTGAAAATATGATGGTGTGTTCGGTCATATTTATGCAAATATATAGAAAATTCTAAATGTTTCACAAACTTACAAGCACCACTGTAGATGTAAAATAAATAATTAAATTCAAACTCAGGAAACAATCCAGAAATTGTGTGCCTTTTGAACTTACTTTAACTTTCTAAGTTATTATAGTGTATAATTGGCTCTTTTTTATTTTAATTAAAAATTTGTTTTTTAGTTGGAGGCGAGAGATTCGTGTGCGGAAGCTTGAAGACCGACTGAAAGGAGAAACATGGTACTACACTCCCTGTGGGAGAAGAATGAAACAGTTCCCTGAGGTCATTAAGGTAAGGCTTAATCCTTTCTGCACTTCTGATAGTCATGGACTAGTTAAAATCAGTCACACACTGAATGCATTTAATTATTTGTGAAAGTTTGGACTGACAGACTTTGCAGAAACATTAATGCTTATGCCTTATTATAAATGCTTCGTAAGTGAATTGTATTTTTAATTTTATTTGTTGATTTTGTTGTTTATTAGCCTTTTAATCCAGAGTTCGTCTATGTTTTTTAGTACCTGAAGAGGCATGAGGAAAATCTGAAGGGAGTGACAAGGGAGCACTTCAGTTTTAGCCCACGTATGCCTGTGGGTGACTTCTATGAGGAGCGAGACACACCTGAGGTCTGTGGGCGGGAAACTTTGTAGGATTATAGAAAAATTATTTATTTGCCACATATATACCAAATGAGCACATTTATTCGGAACACCTGTACTCCTACGTATTCATGCAGTTATCTACTCAGCCAATCATTTGGCAGAACTGTAATGCATAAAATCATGCAGACACAGGTCTTGTTCTTTGGGTAATGTTTACATCAACCATCATAATGGAGGAAAAAATGTGATATCAGTGATTTTGGCTGTGTCAGTATTGTTGGTTCCAGATAGGTTGGTTTGAGTATTTCTATAAGTGCTGATCTCCTGGGCTTTTCATGCACAACAGTCCATAGAGTTTATTCAGAATGGTGCAAAAAAGAAAAACCATCCCGTGAGCGGTATTTCTGTGGACAGACACACATTGTTGATGAGAGAGGTCAATGGAGAATGGCCAGACTGGTTTGAGCTGACAGAAAGTATCTCATCTGAGTTACTGTAGCCTTTCTGTCAGCTCATGTGTTGTGCATTCTGACATGTGTTTCTGCTCACCACAATTGTACAGAGTGGTTATCTAAACACTTTGTACAATTGTGGTGAGAAGAAACATATTTCAAAATGCACAACACTTCGAACTTTGAGGCGGATGGGCTACAATAGCAGAAAACCATGTCAGTTTACACTTTAAGCAAAGATCAGAAAACTGGCGCAGACAAGGGCCCAACAGTGACAGCTTGGCGCTGCTGGGGCTTGAAACACCCAACCTTCTGATCAGTAACCCAGACCCTTTAACTAATGAGCCGCTACTGCAACATTTTATACGGCATAAATGTTCTATCTGTTTATCTATGTTTATCTATATTTATCTATGTGAGTACAGACCACATAAACTAAATGCCAAGGGGAGTTTTTGTGTTATAAAAGGCTCTTTAAAAGGATGTTTCATGATCTGGATGAGCTTATGGTGAATTTGAATTTTGACCCTTTGAGGAAGCTAATCACAATTTGGAATAGAGATTAAGGCTCAAGTGTAGTGGTAGCAAAGAAATGGCATTAGTCACAAATGTGGGGTGTTCTTATTGACAGTGTGAATGATTGAATGTTCAAACCCCAAGAGATGGGGGAGAGAACTTGCTTAATGCAAAAGTGCTTTTATGTGCTTTTGTAAAGCAATAGTCTCAAGGAATTTAACCACTGTGAGCAAGCCTGAGGCTTACTATATGAATGACCAGACTGGAGGCCTTGCATATAATACAGGGTCTCATACTGGATGGATTTAATATGTTGGATTAAACATAGACTTTTTTTTAAGCAAATGACAGTGTCAGAATTAACTTAACTTGAGTTGCTTACCAATAAGTGTGATTTAATGGTATTACCAGAATCCTCTAAGTGAGAGTTTAGTTCACATAAATTACATGTCTCAAACTATTTTTTTTCTTTTTTGATATATTTTGGGAAGGCATTTGTAATAGACTTGCCTTTATGTTTTGCAGGGGAAAAAATGGTTCCTTCTGGCCAACGAAGAGGTCCCATCCATGATTATGGCAATAACTGGCAGACGTGGTCGCCCTCCAAACCCTGACAAGAAAGTCAGGCCTCAATCTAGAGCCCTTCAGCCCAAGGGGGCCCCACGTAAGCGTCCAGGCAGACCTCCCAAATTGAAAGCGGTCGATCTGCTGAGCAAAATAGATGCCAGGCTGTTGAAGAGACTGGAGGCAAAGGGTGAGATTTAAACATTTTAAGCTGGAATTGCCTGTAAAAAAATCTAATCGGAACATATGGACATAGAGCATTTAGAAATGAAGAGTGTTAGACAGCAATGATTGTAAGACAGCAATGATTTTTGCTGATTAAATGGATTAATTACAAAATCACAAGATAATTTTTTTTCCTCAGAGGAGCTCACAGAGGAAGATAAAGTCAAATTGGCCAAGATCAAGAAGAAGATGAAGAAAAAGGTGACATAGCTTTTGATTCTCAATAAATGGCAGCGTCACTTTCCAGTGTTTGATGGTGGTGGGTTTGTCCTGGTTTACATACTGTATATTTACATATATTTGAGCATAATTGATAAGCAGATGTTAACAAAGTCTATCTGTTTTAATGGCTTATCCACTGCCTCAGCTTGAATGTTCTGAGTCTAGTTACTCCCAGAACATGGTTGCTGTGTTTGAGATTTCTGAAGCTCACCATAGTCACCTTGTACATACGGGTCTGTCACCCTGTAACTCACATTCAATTTCTCTTACATAGGCAAGAATGAAAAAGATGGAAGATGCTAACAAAAGGAAGATCAGGCAGGAGAAACTAAAAGCTAAGGTAATGTGAAACAAAGAGGACTCAGTAAGTGTTGGTTAGGGTTATAAAAAAATTGGGATTAAAAAATACATTCAAAATACTGTTTGCATTTATATAGTTATTAAATTAAAGGCAACAGTCCAATTTTAAGCCCATGTCTTATGTTTAGTAGCCTAATATGAGTTAATGGAAACATGTCTTACCTGAACTCTTTGGTCAAATGATCTATGTCCCCTGACACAGGGAAGAGGGGTCTGTCAGTAGGCAACTGCCAGTTCCTGCCAGTTCCTTTTCAATTAAATGAAATTTTCTTTGAACCATTGTTAAAAACGCTATATATTCTCACAAAGCAGCTTTACAAAAATCTGGATATGAACTTGGCTTTAGATCTAAGTCCATATGAGCAAGCTAGAGGTGACAGTGGCATGAAAAAACTCCCTGGGACAACGTTAGGAAGAAACCTTGAGAGGAACCAGACTCAAAAGGGAGCCCATATTCTTCTGGGTGAAACTTGAGCTGTATGTTTGCTCATGGGGACTGATCACATGGATGTGACTATTGTGTGTCATAGTCATAGTGCCACCAAGTGGCAGCAGGAAGTGTTTCACTTAAAACAGGCTTCAGAATTTTAACAGGATAAAGTATACGATGGCGAGATGGCTGATAATCTCTAAAATTATTGATATTAGAATATGTTTCATCATAAAACAATAGTTTAATCCGTATGCATACCTTGAACAACAAACCCTCTCGGTTGGCAAAGATGTGCAGTTGCTACACAGACTTGCACTAGTTCTTCCTGGCAGATCCTCTTAAACTCAGTCAGATTGAATGTTGAGTGTTTGTGAACTGCCATCTTCAGGTTTCTTCACAGATGGGGATCAAGTCTGGGCTTTGCCTGGGCTGCTCAAGGACATTTAGAGACTTGTTCCGAAGCCACTACAGCATTGTCTTGGCTGTATGCTTTGGGTTGTTGTCAAGCCGAAAGGTGAACCTTTGCTACAGTCTGTGGATGTGTGCACTCTGGAGCCAGGATTCTTCAAGGATCTCTCTGTATTTGGCTACATTCATCCTACCCTCAATTCAAAACTAGTCTTCCTGTCTTTGCCTCTGAAAAGCACCCCATAACATGATGCTGGCACCACCATGCTTCACCACAGGAATGGTATTACCAGTTGAAAAGCAGTTTTCACCATATGTAGAGTTATATTTTTGTCTCATCCGACCAAAGAATCTTTTTCCTTGTATCCTCAGAGTCTTTTATGTGCTTGACATGTGCCTTTTACTGAGGTCTAGTTTCATCTACAAAATCTACCGTAAAGGCTTAATTAATGGAATATATATAACATCATTGTTCTTTCAGCAGGTTATCCCATCTCTCTGAAAGACTTCTGAAGCTCTGTTCAAGTGGCCTTTGGGTTCTTGGTCACCTCCCTTACCAAGAACCTTCTCACTTGTTTACGGATTATGTCTGCATGGCTAGCTCTAGGACGAGTCCTGGTGGTTCCAGGCTTCTTCCATTTCAAAATAATGGAGCCTACTGTGCTTCTAGGAACATTCAAAGCTTGAGAAATACAACTTGCCCAGATCTATGTCTCCATAGAATTTGATCGTTGGGGTCTACAGAGAGTTCTGTGGCTTGGTTTTTGGTCTGACCTGCACTGTGATTCGTGGGATCCTGTACCCTGGTTTGATTTTTGGTTTGACATGCGGTGAATCATGGGAACCTTTGCATTTCTAAATCATGTTCAATTTGCCACAAGTGGACTCCTGTCAAGATCTAGAGACATTGCATGATAATCAAAGCAGACAGGATGCATCTGAGCTCAATTTGGAGTGCCTTATCCAAGGGTCTGAATACTTAAAGATTCAGAATCAGGTTTAGTTTTTTTTTTTTTTTGATCATAGAATTTTTATTGGAAATTTGCATTTTACACATTATAACACCACACCCAACAACCCCAACAAAACAACCCCAACAAAACAACCACAGCCAAAACCAAAAGAAAGGGGGAAACAAAAGACAATAACAAACAAACATTCAAGGTAAAACACACACAAAAAAATGTAAGATGATTTGTGTTTACCGTCTACCTTTCCCCAATCCACCTCCAGGGTGCGTACATCATTGAAGTAGGTAATAAACTGTTGCCATTTTTCCAAAAATGAGTCACCCCTGCCTCTGATGTTGTACTTGATTTTTTTAAGTTTTATAAAGAACATTAAGTCTTTAAACCAGACTGATATAGAGGGAGGTTGTGGAGAGGTCCAAGACAACAATATTCTGCGTCAAGCAAATAACGATGCAAAGGCCACAACACTAGCTTGTTTATGGTTCAGAGGCTGACGCTGAGGTGAAACACCAAAGATGGCAATTAAAGGACAGACATCCAATTTTATTTTAAGAACGTTGGACATAGTTTCAAAGAAAGAGTCACAAAAGTTCTGCAGTTTGGGACAGAGTGCAAACATATGACTCGGGTTACAGGGCGAAAGTTTGCATTTTTCACACGCCAGGAACATTGGGATATATTTTAGATAATTTACTCCTAGAGAGATGAAGGTTTTGACTTTTAATAAATTTGCACGAATTTCCAAAAACATTTTCACTTTTTGAAAATGTTATGGATTACTGTGTGCAGATTAATGACCAAAAAAGAAAACGTCTTTAGTCATACACTAAATCTACAATACACTAAAGTCTAATACAATAAAAATGTAATCCTTTTTTTACCCACTGTAGGTACACTATCTCTTTGATATGTTTTGATTTTATACAGCTGTGAGAATCATAGGCATAGCTTCCAATAAGCCCAACAGAGCAAAATGTGGCTCTGCTGTCTGTGAGGGACAGGTGGCATACTCTCTACTTCCCCAATCAATCACAGTGACTCTAACCAATCATGGATGTCTGTGTATGTAGCCTGGATGGGTAGCTTTGAGAGTGTTACACCACCCCCTGATGTTGCATGAAGCAGCAGTTCGAAAAGATGCAGTCAGCTGGCTTCACATCCCTTGGAAGAATCACATGATAGCATTTGCCCTCCCTGGTTGGTAGCTAGCTTACAGTAGCATTTGTATACCAGAGAGCAGCATCTTTATATATTTGTCCATAAAAAAACAAATAAATAAACCCAGAAGTAAAATAATTTAAGCCAGTCTAAAATGATGCTTTATAGTTAATATGAAATGGTTTTCTAAACATTACATCCTTGCTTATAAATTCATGGTATAAGTACAGATTGCTGCATCTCTTTATTATCAGTTCTGTGTATTATGCAATTTGAACATGAATGATTGCTTGTATAGTGTAAAATTACAAACTAATATCCAAATATGAAATTGGAATGTAATTTTAAAGGGATTTATCATCCCAATTGTGGTTATGATTAGAAGTAGTTGTTAATAAGGGATTGCAATAATGTTTCTCTATAATCAAAATATTATTAATAGTATGTTATGGCATGTTTAAGCAATAATCTCAAGTAGAATATCTTCTATATGGTATGCAAAATTCTAATCTATTGACCTACTGTTGAATCCTGACAATGCCACAGTCATTGAAGGGCAGGAGCAGAGGGAGCAAAATTGGCTATGCTCTTTGAGTGGTAGGTAGGGATGGAATATTTTTTCTCCTCTGTCAGTCACAGCGACACTAATCATGGGTGTCTGTGAGCTCATGTATTCGGGAGACGGCAACTCCAAGTGTGTTATGCTGCCTTGTGACACAGCAGGTTGAAAAGATCAGAGTGGCTGGCTTCACGTGTTTCTGTGAAAGTATGTTAGCATTTACCCTCTCTGGTTGGTAGCTGTCGTGTGTTGAGGAAAACCTGGCTGGTGAGTGGGAGTTGGCAAGTAAATAGCAAGAAAATGGGAAAATGAAAAAAAAAAAACCTAATCCAGTGTTTTGTATGTGCACAGTTGGAGAAAGAGAGAGAGCCTATCCAGGAGGACCAAGCTCAGTCTTTAGACACAGACATCTACAAGTCTGTCAATGATCAACCGAAGAAGCCAGGCTATAGAAGGAAGATTTCTGTAGAGCAGTGTCCTGAGAAGGTCTGTCCTATGAAGAGGATAGCAGGAGCCCGTAGGAAAGCTAAAGCTCTGGCTAAGGCTGAGGCTGAAGCAGAGGCTCAAGCACAGGCAGCACTGGCAGCTAAGAGGCAGGCAGAGAGAAGGGCACAGGCCAAGAGACGCTTGGAGGAGAGAAAGAGGCAGCAGAAGATCCTAGAGGAGCTGAAAAAGCCCACTGAGGACATGTGCCTCACTGACCACATGGTGAGTGCATAAAAGAATGTTTATTATAGTGTTTTTTTTGTTTGTTTATTTTTACAAATAAAGTGATGGTAATTGTGTCTATTGTTGGAATGCTAAGATGTCTGTCAAAACCTTGCTTTTAACCAAAGTTTCTGTACAATATCAGTTTACTTATTATAATAAAAATTGTGATATAACCCAGACTGTGACTTGATAATCAGTTCTATTTTATGCTCTGTTGTCATTCAAGCCTCTTCCAGAGTTATCTCACATCCCAGGATTGGTGCTGTCAGGTGTCACCTTTTCCCACTGTATCACAGTGGTAGAGTTCCTGCACAGCTTTGGGAAGGTGTTGGGTCTTCAGGTGCCTAAGGATATCCCAAGTCTGGCCACCCTGCAGGAGGGTCTATTGGGACTAGGCAAAAGCCAGAGTGAACTTCTTGACCTGCTAGTAAATCTGGTCAATGCTGTGTTGCATGATCCTGGTTTGCCACCATACTACCAGGTGTGTTGATATAGTATACTGCAGTATAATTTTTTTTTATTGAAATGTATTTAGCCTTAATGTTGTTAATGTTACCATGATTGGAGAAGAAAGGAGACTCAAGAGTAAACTTTGAACTTGAAATTTTATTAACGTTCAGCACAGCCTCAGAATGCACACCAATGGCACCATAACTCTAAAAGAAAAGAAATCTCTTCCTCACTGATAGCTTGATTCGTGCACAGATAGAGATGGAGAGAGAGATGGAGAAAATCAAAAACATGTAAATACATGCTGGTAAACAAAGATCAGGTGTGCCTCGCTAGTCATTAACCCTCTGACTTTTTTTTTTGTAGTCAGTAAAGATCCTAGGTGAAAAGCTGGTGGATCTGGAACTGTGCCACAGCACAGTGTCAGAGGTGCTTCGGGTCTTTCTGGAATCTCATGGCTTTGAGAAGAATATATGCAATAGTCTCCGCACTAAAAGCTTCCAAACCCTGAGCCCTGAAATTAAGGCCTCTATCCTGGCCTTCCTGGTGGAGGAGCTCAATGCCAGCAACACGGTCATTAAGTAAGATATAACCAACTAATTTGTATGTGTGTCTATACACACACACACACACACACACACACACACACACACAGAGTCATGTGAAAAGACAAGTAAACCCCATGGAAATTGTTGTTTTATTGGCATATTTGAACATGGAAACATTTGATCCTCTTTGAAACAGTGCCTGTTAATAAAGGTGATACACTCTATCAAATGACACATAAAATTTACATTTTGTAGTAATTTTCACAATTTTATTTAACAAAAAAACAGATTTGTCACTTGGGAAAAGTAAGTACACCTCTATCACACCTTCAAGTCCATAAAATTAGAATCAGATTTTCAAGGTTGGGTGCCAGTGATTAGAACCTGCTTAGGGAGTGCAGGTGGAACCTGTCTTATTTAAACCGCTCATATCTAGTGTCTGGTGTTCCCTTTGCTATTGAGGTGTGTGGTGTCATCATGCCAAGATCTAAAGAGTTCTATAAGGCCTTCAGAAAAAAGGTTGTGGATGCCTATGTCTGGCAAGGGATTTAAAAATATCTCTAAATTATTTGAAATACATCATTCCACTGTAACAAAAATAATCTACAAGTGGCGCAGATTTCAAACGAGTGCCAGTTTCTCCAGGACTGACTGTCCCAGCAAATCGAGCCCAAGAGCAGGCTGTCTGATGCAAAATAAAGTCTCCAAGAACCCCAAAATTTCATCATAGCATCTGCTAGTAAGTCTTGCAACTGTTGGTGTCAAAGTGCATACTTCTACAATCAGAAAGAGATTGCACAAATCTGACCAGCATGGGAGGTGTGCCAGGAAAAAGCCTTTGCAAGATTAGAGTTTGCCACTGAACATACAGGCAAATACCAGACCTTTTGGAATAATGTGCTCTGGACCGACAAATCAAAGATCGACTTGTTTGGCCACAGTAACAGCAGACATGTTTGGCGAAGACCAAAGACAGCTTTTCAGGAGAAATACTTCATACCAACTGTGAAGCACAGTGGTGGAAATGTTATGGGTTGGGGTTGCTTTGCTGCCTCAGGGACTAAACAGCTTGCATTCATTGATTCAACTGTAGATTCTGCATCATATCAAAGAGTGCTTGAAGATAATGTGAGTCCATCTGTCCAAAAGTTGAAGTTGAGCCGAACGTGGAGCTTTCAAAAGGATAAAGATCCAAAGCACACTAGCAAATTCACCAAAGAATGGCTCAAATAGAAGAAACAGACGGTTGTGGAATGGCCTAGTCAAAGCCTAGATTTTAATCCCATTGAAATGTTGTGGGGGGATTTGAAACGTGCAGTACATGCAAGAAAACCCACAACCATCTTGCAACTGAAAGACTATCGCGTGGAAGAGTGGTTAAAAATTCCAGCAAGCCTGGTGGACAATTATACAAAACGCCTACAAGAAGTTATTTCTGCTAAAGGGTTTCTGAGGCCAAGGGTGATATTGATATTTCTGTTGAATTAAAGATTACATTACATTTTTCACATGAATGTATGTACATACAGTTCCCTCTGAAAGTATTGGAACAGCAAGGTTAATTCTATTGTTTTCACTATGAATTGAAGACATTTGGGTTTCAGATCAAAAGATGAATATAAGATGATAAATCAGGATTTCAGATTTCCTTTCTAGATATTTAGGTCTAGATGTGTTAAACAACATGGCACCTTTGTTGGCAGACTACCCCAATTTTAGGTGAGCTAATGTATAGAAACAGATAGTCTTAAAGTAAATAACTTAACATAAAAAACACTTAATATTTGGTTGCATATCCCTTGCTTGCAATAATGGCATCAAGCCGATGACCCACTGACATCACCAAACTGTTGCATTTTTCTTTTGTGTTGCTTTTCCAGGCTTGTACTGCAGCTTCTTTCAGTTGTTTGTTTTTGAGTGTTTCTCCCTTCAGTCTCCTTTTCAGGAGTTGAAATGCATGCTCAACTGGGTTACAGTCTGGTGATTGATTTGGTAAGTCTAAAACCTTCCACTTTTTCCCCTGCTGAAGTCCTTTATTTTGTTGGCAGTGCTTTCTGGCTCATTGTCTTGCTGCAAGATGAAGTTCCTAAGAATTAGATTGGATGCATTTCTCTGTAAATTGGAAGACATATAGTTTCTGTAGACTTCTGAATTCATTCTGCTGCTACCATTATGAGTTACATCATCAAAAAAAATTAGTAAGCCCATTCCAGAAGCAGCCTCTATGAGCTTCTATGAGCCTCTATGAGCTTCTATGTTTTGGATCATGAGCAGATCCTTTCTTTTTCCACACTTTGGCCTTTCCATTACTTTTATAGAGGTTAATCTTGGTAGCAGAACTCTTTGCGAATTATTATTTGGCCTTCTGATTCTTACTGCTCATGAGCAGTTTGCATCTTGTGGTATGGCCTCTATTTTTCTGCACTTGAAGTCTTCAAATGGTGGATTGTGATACCTTCATCCCTGCCCTGTGAAGGTTGTCGGCAATGTTACTAAATATTGTTTTTGGGTTATTCTTCACAGCTCTCCCAATGTTTCTTTTACCAGCTGTTGTTTTCCTTGGTCGACCTGTTCCATGTCTGATTGACTATGCCCAATGCTTGTGCAATGGCTCTGATAAATTTTCCCTATTTTCTCAGCTTCAAATTGGTTTACTTTTCTCCCATAGACATGTCTCTTTTCTTCATGTTGGTTTATCCTTTTTAACAACAAATGCAGTCTTCACAGGTGAAACTGAAGGCTAAAAGAGTAGATGTTCAGAGCTACTTCTTGTTTAAACAGTCAATCTAACAGGACACACCTGGGTAACAAGAAACACCTGTCAGTCACATGTTCCAATATTTTTTGCTTGCCTACAAATTGGGTGGTATGATACAAAATGTGCTATGTAACACATCTACATAGAAATACCAGGAAATAAAAGCTAACATTCTAAACTCTGTTCTCATAGTCATCTTTTTGATCTCAAACATAAATGTCTTCAGTCTAATAAAGACATGAATCAGCATTGCCGTTCCAATACTTTTGGAGGGGACTGTATATGTGACACTATGCTTAAAAACAGATTTGTTTTAATTGTACAGTGAAATTGACAAGACCCTGGAGAACATGACTACCTACAAGAAGAACAAGTGGATTATTGAGGGCAAACTTCGCAAGTAAGGCATTTATCAATGCAGCATTTTAAATTGATGCTTCTCAGTATTGATCTAATTCACGCACGTGTGACAGAATGAAGGCTGTTTTAGCACGAAAAACTGGCCGCTCTGAGGAGCAGCTGCGTTTTGAGGAGCGGAGGCGCAGTACCCGTGTTTGTGTGGCTGAAGATGAGAGCCTCGCAGATAGCAGCTTGCTGGAGAATGGCAGATCTCGCCAGTGTAAAGATGAGCTCAAAATTTGTGAGGTACTACATAAATTATCTTGTAAAGTCACTAACAGTTTGTAATTTCATTGCTAGTTTACAAATGCTATATTTGTGTAATGTGAGCAGTGAGGGTGTGTGACCACTATGGCTTGCTTGTGTTGGCTAACATTAACATATGTCTAATATAATATATTGCCTATGGTATATTGCACTAAAATGTTCTAGTAGTTCAATATGTATATTAATACAATAAATAAATATATAGCATAAATATATTTATATATGATAAATATTCTTACTTTCAGTAAAATAAAAAACAATAAAAAAAATTTATAAAAAAAAACTCAGTATGTTTTAGCAAAACAGATTCAGTTCAATTAAATTTTATTTATGTAGAGCTTTTAATAATGGACACTGTCACAAAGCAGCTTTACATAAAATGTAGACGACAAATGTAAATGAGTAAGCCAAAGGCGATGTTGGCAAGGAAAAACACTAAGAAGGAGAGCCAGAAGATTACACAGACGAGGGTGTCAAGACTACACCGTCAAAAAACTTGAGTGAACGCTTGAGAGTGTGGAGGTGAGAGCATCCAAACATCCCAGTTTACCAAAACAATCTATGCCCATGAGTTCTCCTCCAGATCTGTGCCTGTACCTAAGAGAAAAGCTATTAACAAAAGTCTTGACAAAACAAATAGGTATTCAGCCTAGACATAAAGACTGAGACTGTGTCTGAATCCTGAAGAATAATTAGAAGGCTGCTCCATAACCGAGGGCCTTGTAAGAGAAATATCTTACCCCTATAAATATATACATATACATACACATACACACACAGACACACACACATATATATATATATATATATATATATATATATATATATATATATATATATATATATATATACACACACACACACACACACACACACATAAAATATGACCATTTTCAAATGGTGTTTCAAGCTCTTCAGTCCTGGGGGAGCACTTACAGTTCATTCCCCTGCATACATTGGGGAACAAATACATTTATGTTTCCTTACAGGCTGAAAGTTCAAACACTGCAAGTGTTCCTGAGCTGGAGCGACAGATTGATAAGCTAACCAAGGTAGGGCTTCCAAATTCACTATAGAGCCAAATGATAAGACGATATTATATTGATATCACAACATATTGACATTGACTTTTGGGGATTTTTGAGTTTTATTCATATTGATTGCTGGAAGCTGAAACCGAATTAAAGTTTGGGAAAACATCTTGGTGTCTGGTATGGTCCTGATATATCATGATTATGATGTTATTGAAGAATCCTGTTTTTCAGCGCCAAGAGTTTTTTCGTAAGAAGCTCCTCCAGTCATCACGTTGCATGCGGGCAATGTCACTGGGACAGGACCGGTACCATCGGAGGTACTGGCTGCTGCCAAATATCGGTGGTGTGCTGGTTGAAGGGCCAGAAGAGATCTTAGGTGAGTGATGTGCATTTCATATCTTGGTGATATGATTGTCTTGGATAATATATAGCATCTTGGAATTCACAGAATTCCACACAAATTAACAATTTAAAATCACTGAATAAAGCTGCACCTTAAAATTTGTTTTTATTGGTCATTGGAAATTAAAATAGAACCTAGTTTGTGAAATTTAAGGACATTTTTAAATAGACTAAATTATGTAGTTTTTCATTGACTAAAACTGATCTATTTTAGTGCAGTAGTTTCACCAACTAAAACTATTATGCATGTATTAAATAAAACTAAGGCTAAATTCAAGTTAGCTGTTAAAGTTAACACTTATTCACTGCTATTTATCTTTTGGCAGCTTCAGGAGACATTCTGTTCATGGATGAACCTATGCCTTCTGTTGACAAAGAGGTTATGTCTTCTGGGAAGGTGGATAACATAGTGGAGCCACATCTGTCTCCAATGCGCAATGCTACCAAAACACACCTACCTTTTTGCCCTCACCCTTCCAATATCGCCCCTCCCCCCTCCATTTTGTCTCCTCCAGATGCAGACCCTCTTCCAGGTGAGGCTTCTCTTATGAGCAGCCCTCGAGGGTGGGGCCGACCCCGTAAAATCAGACCAGAGGTCGAGCTCCATTTACGCACACTCAAGAACCGCCGCCGCCGCCACAGTAAATCAGGTGGCTGGGATTCAGTGCCAGGAGAAGTGCATAATTCTGAAATACTAGATCTCACCCAGTCTGCCTTGCATTCCTGGATGCATCCATCTCAGTGCTCTCTGATCTATGGCTCATGTGACATCTTTGCATCAGGGTCTGAGAATAGTAAGGGTGGCAGCCAATCAGAAGACTTTATGAAGGAGCACATAGATAGGAGACAAATATTGCCTAAGGAGTCATGCAAAGAGGAATCACTATATCCATGCTCATCTACGTTCCTGTCTTCTATTAACGAGACTCCCCTTCCTCTTGGTACTAGTCCTCACCTTAGACCAGTCACACTGCCAAAGGTCAGTGCTACTCAGGTCTGACTGATTAAAAAAAATAATTCATTTTTATATAACATGCGTGGTCTGGCTAGATAATAACTTTTCTAGATCATGCTGTTTATACATTAGCATATACATTTTCTGATTAAGATTAATAGTTAAAAATCTAAGGCATTTATTGTTTGTGGGATTTTGTGTGTTTTCATGTAGAATATTTATATATAATTTTGCTTTTACAGCTTATGATTTCCAATCCTTATGTGTGCTCCCCTAAGGCTCCCAGACCTGGCAGGAGGTGCAGGAAGGGCAGTGGTGCTGGGCACGGGAACTTTGAGGTAGATGCAGTGAAACGCAGGGGCAGACCCCCCTCCTCTCCCTTTCAGGAAATGGAGCAGAAGTACTTTACTCAGCTAGTAGTCAAGCCCATACCACAGGGTTAGTCTGCTTTGTGTTTGCCTCCCTACCAAACCTATCTTTTTCTAGTTGATCGGCATACAATACGTGGCCAAAGGTTTGTGGCCACCTGAACAAAACACTCGTGTGCTTTGGTACATCCCATTCCTGATTTAGTCCTCCCTTTGCCATTATAATAACTTCCACTCTTCTGGGAAGGCCTTCCACTTGATTTTGAAATGTGGCTGTGGTGCCCATTTTGCCCATTTATCCACAAGAGAGCATAAGTTAGGCACTGATGTTGGGCAAGAAGGCCTGGGGTCTAGTCTGTGTTTCAATTCATACCTCAGTAGGGTTGATTTTAGGGCTCTGTGCAAACCATTTGAGTTCTTCCACACCAACCATGTCTTCATAGACCTTTACTTTGTGCACAGGGGCATTGTCATGCTTTAACATGTTTGGCTAGGCCACTTAGTTTCAATTTTAGTACTACAGCATACAAAGACAGTTGTGTGCTTCCAACTTTTTGGCAACAGTTTGGGGAAGGCCCACATATCAGTGTTCATGTGTCCGCAAACCTTTGGCCATATAGTGTATATTACAAAGGTTCGCTCTACTAGGAGTATAACGTGGAGTCTCTTTTTTGTTGGTACAGTAATAATATTAATATTATTAATATTAATAAAATGGCTATGCTACCTTATATTTTGAACATGCTTAAATCAATACTACTGCTTCAATACTACTGCTACTGTGATTTGAGCACAAAAAGGTTTGTGGTTATGACATGAAAATTACATGAGACAAATTTTAATTTTGAGTAAATGGGGAAAAAGGGGTTTTTGGTAATTTGCTAAATCTCACTGAAAATATTAGATAAATCTAATCGTTAAATAAATTTATTTTAAGAAAATTAAATCCAGTTATTACAAAACATTTTTAATGTCAACTACAGTTATTGGCATCCACTTAAATTTTTATGAACAAAAGGTTAAAATTTAAATTTAAATTCACTCTTTGAAGGGCATATTTTCCCTTGATTTATTAAATATGAAGGCCATATCTAGAGATGCAAACCACTCATCAGTTGTAAGAATCAGAAGGCTAGATTGGAATTTGAAAAGAAGTACATAGATGAGCCACACAAATTATGCAGTTATTGCAAGCAGGGAATATGCAGCCAATATTACATTTTATTTACTTTAATTTACTCTAAGGCTATCTGCTCCAGTTCTTTTGCTCACTTAAAATTGGGTGGTCTGCCACCAAAGATGCCATGATCTAAGTTGTATAACACATCTAGATGTAAATATCAGGAAATTTATATAAGTTAAAATTCTGATCTGAGAGAGTGAGCTGCAAATTGAGCCAAAGGACAGAGTTGCATGACTGTGCAACTGTACGAGGCCTTCGTTGCCTTATTTTGCTCTTCATAATGCATCACACATTCTTAATCGGAGGCAGGCCTTTCTAGCACCCGCACTCTCTGCTTACACAACCATGCGCTTGTAATCCAGGCAGAATGTGGTTTGGCATTGTCCTGCTCTGGATGGCAGCATATGTTGTTCCAAAATGTGCACATATCTTTCTGCATTAATGGTGCCCTCATGTGCCATGGGCACTGACACCTGCATACACTGACAGATGCTGGCTTGTGGACCTGATGCTGATAACAGCTTGGATGGTCCTTTTCCTCTTTGGCCCGGAGAACACAACAGCTGTTTTGTCCAAAAGCTATTTGAAATTTTGACTTGTCGGACCACAAAAGGCGATTCTACTGCTACTCAGATGAGTACTCTGTATTCTGTCTATCTCAGATGACACAGAGCCCAGAGAAGTTGGCGGCGCTTTTTGACAGTGTTCATGTATGGCTTCTGCTTTACATAGTAAAGCCTAAATGGTGTTGACTGACAAAGGTTTACCAAAGTATTCCCGAGCCCATATCAGGATATCCATTGCAGACTCATGATGCTTTTTAAGACCGTGACGTCTGAGGGATCGGAGATCATGCGCATTCAGAAGTGGTTTTCAGCTTTGCTCTTTACACACCGAGATTTGTCTGCATTCCTTGAATCTTTTCATTATTATTGTGCACTGTAGAAGGTGAAATGCCCAAAATCCTACTGATTTGTCTATGGGGAATTTTGTTCTCAGAGTGTTGGATTATTCACTGATGCATCTGTAGGCAGATTGGCGAGCCTCGACCCATCCTTGCTCTTGAAGGACTAGGCATTTTTTGGAGGCTCCTTATATACTATAATTAAACGATTGCCTCACCTGTTTCACATCACCTTTATATTTCAACTTATCACATCGCTGTTAGTCCTAAATTGCCCCGTCCCAACTTGGAACGTGTTGCATGCATTAATTTCAAAATAAACGTTTACCTTCAAAAAACTATGCAGTTGATTAGGTAAAACACCAAATACCTTGTCTTTATAAGTTTTTTGTTTAAATACAAGTCAAAGCACATTTACAAATCACTCCTCTTTGTTTTATTAGCATTTTACATACTGTCCATACTTTTTTGGAATTGGGATTGTATATACAGACATGTGAAAATATAAGTACACCCCAAAGAAGTTGTTGGCTTTTTGACATATTTGGACAAGCAAACATTTGATCATCTTTGAAACATCTTTGTGCATATTAATAAAGTTGATGTACCTGATCAAGGAAAAATAGCGTTTTCAATCATTTATTCAACAAGGAATTGCCAAAGAATAGTGGATGTCTCAAATAAGGACATAATGGCTGCAGATTGATTTGCATGAGACGCCACAGGGCTGTACAGTGTGACCATTTCAGTTGCATTTGATCACACAAAATGACCTGAACCTGCGACTGTGACATTCTCATGTAGCGACAGCAGTGTCGGGCACCAGTAAATTAATAATAATGCTAATGCTACAAGGTGGGGTGTAATTCAAACTTCTTTGTTAAATAATTCCTCACCAATCATAATCAAGAGTAGCAACTGTTTAGTTTGCAAATATACAGTACGCTGCCACTCTCCCTTCACCAACTCTAGTAGACAGTGCATTCACTTCATTTAAGATCATGGTTGCCAGATATCACTAGAAAAGTCAACTCCAGTTTTCATGTTT
The DNA here is from genome assembly GCF_001660625.3 of Ictalurus punctatus. Lineage (NCBI taxonomy): Eukaryota > Metazoa > Chordata > Actinopteri > Siluriformes > Ictaluridae > Ictalurus > Ictalurus punctatus. The sequence goes on along the minus strand of NC_030430.2, from coordinate 9,465,026 downwards.
TCATTTAATCCCACAAAAAACACAGTATTTCATACCATATAAATGTTTGATTGTTTTTCATAACATTTTTATACGTTGTAATTTCATATTGAAGGTGGAAAAAGTCTGACATGATTTATCTTACTTTAAATTTTTTACTTTACAAAAACTTTTAAGTGCCTTCCATATGCCTTTTACTCAGGAGTGGCTTCCATCTTGTCACTCTATCATAAAGGACTGATTGACAGAGCATTTCTGAAATGGTTGTCATTCTAGCAGGATGTATAATTTCTGCAAGGATTACTGAAGCCCGGTTTTAGCATAGCATTTCCATTGGATTTTTGGTCACCTCCCTGACCAAGGCCCTTCTAGCCCACTTACTTAGTTTGGGCAGACTGCCAGCTCAAAGAATAGGCCTGGTGGTTCCAGACTTCTTACATTTCATGATGATGGAGCCCAGTCTGTGCCTGGGAACATTCAAAGCTTTAGCAATGGTTTTATACCCTTGCCCACGTCTTAACACAATTTGGTTGAGGTCTACTTCATGGCTTGTTCTTTTGGCTTGTGCTGTGAATTGTAGGACTTTATACACACAGGTATGTTCCATTCTAAATCATGTTTATTCAGTCGAATTTGCCACAGGTGAGTGTCAGCCAAGTTTCATGTCATCTCAAAATGATCAACACAAATAGGATGTGCCTGAGCTTAATTTGGAGTGCCTTATCCAAGGGTTCTAAGCTAATCTATAATCCAATAAAATATGCAAAGATATGGTGCCGTGTTGCATGTAGTCCATCCTAACAAGGATATTTTCCCTGACAAGTGTATAGGAAAAACACTGGTGAACATGTCTGCCATTGCCATTTCATCTACCATTGCCAATTCCTACTGAATATTGGAAAACAAAGCTCAGGAGAAATAAACATTGGACAGTAATAAGAGCTACGCAAGTTTACTACAGGAACTGGCCAGGAAAGAGGAAACTGAAAATGGTGCATGGGGATGCAAAAGCAATGCAACTGAGCAGACATTCAGGCTAGGCTGACAGCTAACCCTGGTTCTACAATCCATTCTCTTCTCATGTTCCCTCTTTCAACAATAAAGCAGACTACCTCTGACTATAGTTAACTACCCACTATGAAATCAGGGACTGGCATATTGTAGTTTTTATGGAAACACTGCTCAACAACAGCATTCCGGATACAGCCATTCAGCTAGCTGGGATAACTGCACATCATGTTCTGTGTGTTTACACTAACAATGAATGGTGCTGGAATGTTGTATTAGTCTCAAGTTACTATTCATCCTGGTGGAGTTTATAATTGTATAGTGCTGGCCATAGCACCTCCCTAGAGAATTTACCACAATGTACATTCTACTTAGCACTAATGCAGGGGAATTTCTAAATGAATTCTGTAGGGTTATCAGCAACCTACGGAGACATGCTGATTTTGTGACCCACAGAACAAACACATGACCTTGTTTACACCACCATGCATGGTGCATACAAGGCTGCACCCTACCACCGCCTCAGCTGCTCAGACCACATCGCTCTTGTACTAATCCCAGTATACAGACCTCACCTGAAAATAGGTCTGAAACAGGTAAGAACCTGGTCTGAGGGGCCATGTCAGCACTGCAGGACTGTTTTGTGAATACAGACTGGAATGTGTTCAGACAGGCTGCTACATATGACCACACTACAAATTTGGAATAATACACATCATAAGTGACTGGCTACATTAGTAAGTACATAGATGATCTGTTCCTTCAAGACCATAACTAAATGCGCATACAGAAATCCGTGGATGACTGCAGAGGTGCCTGTGCTACTCTAAACTCGAGTCCCTGCTTTCAGGTCAGACTACAAGGCAGTCCTAGACACAGCAAGAGCCCACCTCTCCTGGGCTATCAGAGAAGCAAAGCATAACTATGCACCAAGAATCCATGGCCACTTTCAAAACAGCAGGCACATACAGCATATGTGGCAAGGTATTTAGGCCATAACCAACTTCAAAGCTGTATCACACATCTGTTATGGTGCTGCCTTGCTCCCAGATGCACTGAACAATTTCTGTGCATTGTTTGAAGCACAAACCAATGTGCCGGCAGGAAAGACCAGTCCAACTTCCATTGGACTGGATAATTACACTGAATAAATAGTCTGTCCACAGTGGATGTCCAGAGAAATCTGCCCAGATTTAACCCATAGAAAGCTGCTGGTCATGACAACGTACCTGGCCAGGTGCACTGGGAATGTGCTGATCAGTTTTCAGATTTCATTGTAGACATCTTCAAAATCTCCTTGAGCCAAACAGTTGTTCCTGTCTGCTTCAAGATGACCACTTTCATCCCTGTGCTAAAGAAATGGTCTGTGACCTGTCTTAATGACTACTGGCCTATTGCACTCACATTTATCATGAAATGCTTTGAGCAGCTAGACATGGAACACATAAAGAACAGTCTTTTTACCAGACTGGACCCATACCAGAACACCTACAGCCCTATCCATTTAACAGAGGATGCTATATTTGTTGCTGGTCTCTGACCCATCAGGACAAAAAGGACAATTATGTGAGGATATTGTTCATAGACTTCAGTTTAGCATTCAACCCAATTATCCCTCAGCAATTCCAGTCTGTCCTGATCACCATCATCACCTCCAGCAACATCACACTGAACACAGGGCTGTGTGTATATTCCACCTCTGAATGTTGCTAGGTATAGCTCCAGTCACCTCATTATGTTTTGCTGATGATTCTACAGTTGTGGGTCTCAGCAGTATCAATGAGGAGTCACCATACAGGAAGGAGGTGAAGACACTCAGGAGTAGCCTTGTGGACCACTCGTCACCGTACATAAATCCAGCAACTGTGGAGAGCATCAGAAGTTTCAGGTTTCTTGGTGTGCAAATCATAGAGGACCTCTCCTGGACTATCAACACCACTTGCCTAGCCAAGAAAGCCTGGCAGCATCTCCACTTCCTGTGGAGGTTGAAGAGAGCTTTCCCCTCTCTTCATCACCACCTGCTACATGGGAACAATAGTGAGCAGTGAGACCAGCTGTTCTCACTGTTTGGTATGGGAACTGCACCATTTCAGACCCAAGATCTTACAGCAAATTGTAAGAACAACTTAAAAGTTCATTGGAGTCTTTCTATCCGTCATCGATGCATCTTTTAACAACCACTGCATCCATAAGGCCACCAGCATTGTAGATGGGCCGTCCCACCCCTCTCGTGGACTTTTGACCCTCTTACCATCTGGCAGCATCCATGCCACTGTCACCAGGCATCACAACAGGGTCTTCCCGAGGCAGTCAGAATACTCAGCAAACGACTGCCTCACAACCTTCACCTGGACCAATCAAAACCTTCCCAACACCCACCATTGTACAATCATGATTGAATACCTGCACGTTATATGCTGCTATTGGACACTTTTACTATTGTAAGGCATTTTTGCTTCAACCTTTCACCCAATATTGCTGCTATACAGGCTGTACATTCAACAGTTGTCCTATGGAAGTATAATAGTGCCAAACGTCCTCAAGGCAAAATGGCATGTTGAATTACATAAATTGAATAAAAACATATCGCAATAACAATACCTGAATTTTTTTGCCCAGTAATTTGCCACAAATTGAAAAACAAAAATACACAGCAATAACAGTGCTTGAATTAGTTTCCTCTGCAATTCATTGGGTTTGTATATTTTGATTGAAAACAAAATTCCAGCATTCAAAATTCAATGCACACATATTAACCTTCCTAAAATACGGTTCCAAAATATTCAGTTGTTAAAATACCATCTTCATTATTCGTCAGGTAATATTTCAGCACATTATTTTTCAACCTCACAAATTCAGGCTGCAAAAATTCAGGTCTTAAAATTCCAGTCTTTAAATTCCAGTCTTTAAATTCAAGTCTTCACATTCAGGTCTCACAAGAAGAGCTATGGATTGCCAATACTATTGTAACATGTTACTCTGAGCCGGCCCCTAGTGGTGGGATTTTGCTCACAAGCCACAAGAGACGATGAATCTAGTGGACTGGCATAAAGTTGGCTTGACGTTCGGTATTCGCATATATGCGCAAATTAAGGGACCGTCTCTGAAGTTGCATATTGGTATACATGTTTCTAACTTCAGTAGCATTTGAAGGGAATGACTTGGTCATAAAACCACCTGTAAAGTGTTCATCTAGGTGTCAGCTATAACGCACACCTTTTAGATTTATGAAATTTAATTAAATAAAATGTCAAATCATATCTAAACATTGTGATGTTTTTATACCGTTTGGAAATGTTCACAAAATATACCATAATTTAAAGCTCAATAGCATTTGAAGAGAATGACTTAAAATCACAAAACCAAATGGAAAGTGTTCCTGTAGGTGTCAGGTATGATGCACACCTTTTAGATTTTTGACCTAAATGGTTCTTGAAGCTTTTTGTTTGGGAGAACAAACTGAACTGGGGGACAAGAATTTTATTTGTATGGCTCACAGTTCATGAGATATGCACCAAAATGTACTTTCTTGCTAGTTAAACTATTAGGCCAGTTTTGTCCATCTTGCTTGTCTGGTTCAGGCACAAATACTACATGTTGATAAAGTTTTATGTCTATATGATTCACAGCTTGGTCTGGATGATTAATTTCAGTGGCAAATCAGAAGAAAAATCCTAACAAAACAGTAAGGTTTCAACATGATGGACCCCTAAAAATCCAAACAAAAACAATAGATTTCCACCACTTTGTGCTTGGACCCTTAATAATAGTGGGTGCCTGTGGCTCAGGTAGTAGCGTGGGTTGTCCACTAGGTTTAGGGTTGGCGGTTCGACCCAAATGGCAGGCTAGCGCCTTGCATAGTAGCTCTGTTGCCATTGGTGTGTGTGTGTGTGAATGGGTGAATGAGAAACAGTGTAAATTGCTACGGTTAAAAAGCGCGATATAAGTGCAGACCATTTACCATTTAATAATAATAAAGAATTACAATAGGGTTCCAGCACCTTCAGTGCTTGGACACCTAAAATAATAAAAACAGTGAAATGAAACAGGCTCATGGCTACTGCAGTTTCCAGGTAATTGTGAATTTCATAACCCCAACCCATAACATTTCCACCACCGTGCTTCACATGTATGAAGTTTGAGGTGCTTCTCCTGAAAAGCTGTCTTTGGGCTGCGCCAAACATGTCTGCTGATACTGTTCCAAACAACTCTTTGATTCGTCTGTCCAGAACACATTATTCCAAAAGGCATGGTCTTTGCCTATATGCTCATTGGCAAAGTGTAGTCTTGCAAAGGCTTTTTCCTGGCACGCCTCACATGCAGGTCAAATTTGTGCAATCTTTCTGTGATTGTAGACGTATGCACTTTGACACCAACAGTTGCAAGACTTACTAGGAGATCCTGTGATGAAATTGTGGGGTTCTTGGAGACTTCTTTTTGCATCAGATGGTCTGCCCTTGGGGATGGCCAGTCCTGGACAAATTGGCAGTCGTTTGAAATCTGCACCATTTGTAAATTATTTTCCTTGCAGTGGAATGATATAATATCAAATAATTTGAATATCTTTTTAAATCCCTTGCCAGACTCATAGGCATCCACAACATTATTTTCTGAAGGCCATACAGAACTCTTTTGATCTTGGCACGATGACACCACACACCTCAAAGGCAAAGGGAAATCCAGACACTAGATATGAGAGGGGTATAAATAAGACAGGTTCCACCTGCACTCCCTAAGCAGGTTCTAATCACTCGTACCCAATCTTGAACACCTCATTCTAATTTTATGGATTTGAAGGTGTGATAAATGTAGGGGTGTACTTACTTTTTACATGTGTCTGATCTGGTTTTTTTTGTTGTTGTTGTTAATTTAAATTGTGAAAAATACTACAAAATATACATTTTATGTGCCATTTGATAGTGTATCACCTTTACTAATAGGCACTGTTTCACTCTGTCATTTATTTTGGAGCTGACTAATTGTTAGCAAAATCTATGCTGACTTGTTCACTTATTAAACTTGTATAATCATACAAAGACTGTTGGTTCAGAATAATATTTATATTTAAGAAGTAAACAAGTTTCTCCATCTACAGAGATGGTGAAAGGTTGGTGGTGGATCAGAGAGCCTGAGGAACTCACAGCAATTTTGACTGCTCTCCATCCTCGTGGTATCAGAGAAAAGGTCCTTCGCAAGAACCTTACCAAACACATGGAGTTCCTGACTAAGTGCTGTACACAACCCATGACAGGTGAGTCATCTTTTAAAAGACCATATTCAGTTATGCGGATATTTGCTGTTTCACCCATATGGTAAAACTGTTTTGTATAAAGAAATGTTTTAATAGCTTTGCTGACAGTAAGTAACACTGGAGAGCTTGATCATCTAGACTTTTCTGTGCATGAAATTCTGTGCAAATGCTGTGTTCACAAGGTTGAAATGGTATTTAAGCCACTTTCATATCTGTGGTGGCATGGGAAAATCCATCCCTTCTCTTCCCATCATTCTGGTACAAGTTGATTTTTGTCTTATCTGCCCATATGATGATGTTCCAGTACTGGGATTTTTTTAGAATATGTGGTTAAGTAACACCTGTGCCACTGGTGGGTGACCTTGGATGGGAATTGAATCTGGGTCATGGTGGTAATGACCCAAGAACTTAAACACTGCTCCAAAGGCTAGGCTGGACTCATTTGCAGAGAATCTCTAGGAGACAGAGAGGGGAGAAAGGAGAAAAGCTCAGTGTTAAGACATTAGACTACTAATCAGAAGGTTGAGAGTTTGAATCCCATTGCCATTGCTGGGCCTTTAAGCAAGGCCTTTAACCCTCAGCTGCTCATTTGTATAAATGTAAGTTGCTCTGGATAAGGAGTCTGCCAAAGGGCATAAGTGTAAATATTAAAAGATCAAACGGAGACCTAAAACAATCCAGCCATAAAACAAAGTCCAACTAGCTAACTAAGTCCAAAAATTCAAGTAACATTCACAAAAGGTCCAAAGAGGCCAAAAATAACAAAAGATTCCAAAAAGGCACGCAAAAGATAAGCACTTAGTAACAAAAGGCAGTGGCTAGGTCCAAAATTCGAACAGGATTTTCCTGCTGGTCTCCCCTCTCTGCCCATCGGGTGCACGAGTGGAGTTTCTTGTCAGATGATGAGTGAGACGGCACCCCTCCAACACCCAATTCTGAACCGTCCACCTCCATTGTGAAGGAGAGGACAGGGTTGGGCGAGACTAGGACTGGAGCTGAAGTAAATCTCTTCTTGAGCTCAGAAAAGACCTCTGCTTTGGCGGTCTAGGTGAACCGAGAGGAGGATTTCTTAGTCAGGGTCATGTGAGGAGCCACTATAAAGCTGAAACTGCAGATGAACCACCGGCAAAAATTCGCAAAGCCCAGAAAACGCTGAACATCTTTCACAGAAGAGGGTGTAGGCCAGTCTCTGACTGCATTAGATTTCTTGGGGTCCATCTGGAGACTTCCCTTAGAGACAATGAACCCAAAGAAGGAGACCCATGTGGAATGTAACTCCCACTTCTCTGGCTTTATGTACAAGTGGTTCCTCAGGAGGCATTGCACAACTTGCCAGACATTGCAAGACTGACGTGTTCATGGAGTGACTTGGAAAATATGAGGATGTCATATAAGTAAACGAAGACAAAGTGGTTAAGCATGTCCTGCAGGGCTTCATTGATGAGTATCCTTGGAAGACCACTTTGAGATTCGTCAGGCCGAATGGCATGACCTGATAATCTTAGTGACCTGTTGGGATGTTGAATGTAATCTTCCACTTATCTCCGTCCTTGATGCGGATCAGTTGTTAGGCTTTCCTGTACACAGTGGCTCCTTGTGGTAGCTCAAAAGCAGTAGACATGAGTGGAAGAGGGTAGCAGTTCTTGATAGTCACCAGTAATCTATGTTAGCACAAAAACTTGTCTTTTTTCCCCATATTAAATAATCCTGTGCCTGCCGGGGAGTTGAAAGGACAAATTATTTCTGCAGCCAGAGAGTCTCTGTTGTATTCCTTCATGGCTTTGGTCTCGGGCCCAGTGAGAAAAAAAGACTTTTCCCCTAGGGGGCTAGTGTGTGGGAGTAGGTCAATGGAGCAGTCTTAGGATTGGTGAGGAGGGTGATTGGTCACTTTCTTCTTCTTGAACACCTCATTCAGGTCATGATACTTCGGAGGGACTCTGGACAACTTGGGAAGTTCTAAAGACTTGAGAGGTGAAGGAGAAGTTGTGAAGATAAGGCATATGGCATGGTAGGTGGGACCTTACTTGGCACTAACCCACTGGATCAGTCTATATGAGGATTATGGCAGCTTAGCCACAGGAAGACTAGGACAATGAGAAGCTCAGGAGAATGAATAAGGTTTAACTCCAACTTCTCTTGGTGGTTATTGATGGACATTTATACAGGAGTGATGAAGTGGTGAACATTACCATTGCCCAGGGTCTTCCATCCAGGGCAGTAACTGGGGGACTTGGAGATTCTTGCAGAGGAACAAGTCCATGAAGTTGCCAGCAGTGCCGGAGCAAGGGCTTGCTCAGGTTTGACCAGGGGACTTAGAGATTCTTGCAGAAGTCCATGGATTTGCCGGCAGTGCCAGAGTCCACCAGAGACTGAAGGGTGTGCTATTGCCCACCCCAAGAAAGGGATTTGGAAAGGAGGACCCCAGCTGTAGAAGACGTCAGGATTAAGGTGGGTCTCTCCTCTGGACGGAATTGGGCTTTTCCCGATAACTCTGGGCAAGTGGATACGAAGTGACCTGGTTTCCCACAGTAGAGGCAACACTTCTCTTGTATGCACCAGCTCTGCTCGGTCTAGTAGAGTCGTATCACTCTCAACTGCATAGATTCCTCTAATGAAGAAAAGACTTGGGAGCCACCTAGAGGTGAAGTCCAGAGAGGAATAGCCAGAGAACGGCATTCTCTTTATTTCTCACAGAGTCAGTTGTCCAACTTGAGCTACTGAATCCTGGGAGATCAGTTTTTGGTTGCAGTTGATTGTGGTTGGTCAGATTGTTGGTTGATACCTGTAGAGACCCTGCACATTATAATATCTGGGTTAGCAGCTGCTTGGTGGCTATATAGCCTTGATTGGCCAGTACTGTCCCATGTCTTCCCCTGTCTTCCCATTGTGGCCATGAAGCCTGTCAAGGGGGAGTTCTGCTCTGCTGGCTCCATCTTGATATACATACATTGATACATACGTATATATATATATATATATATATATATATATATATATATATATATATATATATATATATATATATGTACGTATATATGTATGTATGTATATTTTTTAAAGTTGGTGAAAGTACCAGTTTTTTTTTTCTTTAAGAAAAGGAGTGTTGTTTGTTTAATTGGGCAATCCAGGGAGTAAAATGCATATGCTCACTTATTGTAGCTTCAATAGCCGTAGATTCACATGCAAATGTACTGGGCGATTAATAAGCAATTATCATCTTTAAGTAATCTCATCTTTTGCCTCATCAAATTGAAGGGGAGGAGCAGAAGAAAAAAACTTAGAGAGTCATAAAAATTATATCCAGTTCAAGTTATTTGTACGTATTTGCAGTCTATGAGTCCACACGTCCATAAGTCCACGCGTCAATAAGTAGCTGGCAAAAAGTTGCAGGATTCATCCTGTTCAAAACCACAAAGAATTTCTTGGTTGCTAAACCCAATCCTATGGAATCCCTAAGTGGCCATGCATTATTAGTTTTTTCTTTGCCTTTAACCTTTTATTTACATTTTACACATCTTTTATATGTTGATGCTGACAGTTGTCTTCCTCATTTTTTTTATTTTTAGCTGGAAACCCCCATAGATGCTTTTCTTTCAGTAGAGGCCATGCATGGGGTTTATTCATGTAAAAAAAAATAAGGTTGCTGGTGCTGCCATCCTTATGGAGGTCTGCAAATAGAGTCTCTGGATTTTCTGTCAGTCTCTTGTTTTTGACTTTCAGACTGCATGGAGAACTCTGTGTGTGTGTGTGCTTTTACATGCTCACATATTCCCTCTCTCCAGTATGCTAAAAACGTGAGCGGTTGCAAGGCTCACGACCTAATTATACAACATTTAAACTAATTATTAAAACTACATATATTCATTAATATTTAACAGTAATGGAGGAACCGCACCGAATGTAGTGAAGTGAAAGTACATTTCTGTGATTAAAAATGAACTTAAGTAAGAGTATGAGAATTGGCAGTTAACTATTAAAAGGTTGTTTTTTATTTATTTATTTATTTATTTATTTTATAAAGTTACTGAAGTGTATGTAGTATGTTACTATACACCTCTGAGTATCTGTGATCATCAGGATGTGTAAATCACCTTGTGAATATGCTCTTTCTACAACAACACATTTGATAAATGTTGCCACATGTTTAAATTAATACATAAAATGTTTGAATATTTGGTTTAATTTTGATAGATTCACACAGTATAGTACAATATAACTCAATTCAATCAAGTGGAACCTATGAGTTTTTTTCAGTGTATGGACATCTGTGTTCACTTTAAACCAGTTTTTAAATAACTTTTAATCTAAGAAAAGAACAAACGTTGGCTATAAAGGAGAAGATGGAATTCATTCAGGGTTACCTTGAGGAACTTTCTACAGTGAAACTTGTTACAGCTTATAATGTGCCTGCGTCATCCTTCTTTTTATTCCTGCAATTGCTCTCAGCCCTCAGAGCATATGGAGTCCCATGGGGAACAGCTCTCAAAGTGCACCCAGTCTACAGCTGGCTCTTTAATCCCTCACAACGAATAGTGTCAGCTGTCTATCCTTATCTTCTTGAAATTAAACAAATGCAACTACCACTGTGCACAATCTGGCAAAAGGAGCTATATGTAGGTCAAATTTCGGAGACAGTATGGAGTAATATTTTCTGTGCATCAAAAAATCCGAACCACCAATAATTAATTTTACATTCTGCCATATGTTATACTGGACACCAAAGAAGCGTTTCCACATTAAACTTTCTCCAACTCCCCACTGTAGTTTTTGTCCTTACCAACTAGTGGGGAATATTTATACATATGGTGTGGGAATGTGAGAAGGTTTGTGATTTCTGGGAGAGGATTTCATCTACATTGTCTGATATGATAGGAAAACAAATCCCAATTCAACCAGCTGCTCTACTTATTAATGACGATTCAAATTTAGGTGTAACAGAGGGACAAAGGAAGATTTGGCTAGCAGATCTAAGATCTGCCAAAAAGATAATTGCGGAAAGATGGCTTCCTCCTCATATTCTGTGCAACACTGGTTACTTCAGTTTCATGACATAATAATGCTGGAACTTTCAACAGCCAGAATAATGGAAAGAACTGACAGAAAGGCTTCAAGATGGTAGAAATTAGATATAATTTGGACTTTTAGACCTCTGTTCTGTGTACTTACTTTACTTACACTGTGGCTTACATACTGCAATCTACATAGCTGTTTTTACAATTATTTTAAATGGCATACTTTCACGTAACCTTTCCAGCTTCTTATTTTATTCATTTATATACGCATTTATTTTTCTTTTAAAGATTTACGCTATGTGAGAAAAGAAAGAATTTGTTTTAATTGTAAGGGTCAGTGGCTTGGACTAGGGGGACCGCCGGGGTTGGTGGGGGGGAGTGGAGGGTTAGTTTTTATATGTTTCATGTGAAGAATCTGGGCAATCTGTAATTGACCTCCTTCATATAAAACCGATAAAAAACAATTGGTCACAAAAAAATCCGCTGTCCTATAAATCACCCTTTGTGTCATGTGCGCCACACCCGGCACATGCTCGAATGCTAGACTCCTTGCAACGGCAATCATATTGCGAGCGCTGTCTTTTCCTATAGTTGTGACCTTACCCGTTATCTCCCACTCATTTGCAACTTTGAGAAACTGGCTAGCGAATGCTTCGGCAAAATGCCTTTCTTCTGTTTTTAACACGCATAGAGTGAATGAGTGCAGCTTTGTTGACAAACTTGCCCTGGCTGCATTCCGCCAGTGTCGATTGTTGACCCTGCTTCAGCACTAGCATCTTTGCTAACATAAAAAAAAGTGTTTCGCCTGAAGATGGTACTTCAGACTTGTCGTGCTTTGGTGGAAGGACAGTTAATCACTGCAATAAGTGCACACAACTTCGGTTTTTATCAAAACTTCCATCTGAAAGCTTTTTATAATGTAGCTTGCTGTTCAACAGAGTAGACAGCGTCTGCGGGAAGAAGTTAGGGTCAAACTTGATCAAATGATTAATTTGCGAAAAAAAATGTGTTAAAAGTTTTAGATTAATTGCATGCGTTAAAGCGTTAATATAAATATATATAAACATAAACAAGCCATGATTTGATAACAAGCGATCAAATAATTTTAGCCTATCAATACACCTACTGAGTTCAGTTGAGAAACTGAAGGTTTAGCACCATCTCTAATCCTGACAGTCTGATCTGTCCTGTTAAAGTACTCTGGCTTGAAGTGCTCACTGCATAGCATGGAAGACTCACTAGCGAAAAATCGTTCCCTTCTTGAAGCTACTTCCCACTACCTCCTTAAATGCTTCTCTTTGGGAAACCTTCAAAGTGTGAGAAAAGTTAGCTAGCCAGCTCACTAGTCACATTCACAATATGTATGTCAGTCTCTCAGCCGAAACGAGTTGCTCGTCACAAAAGTCAGTTTGAAGAAAAACGGAAATATAAATCTCAATTGTAGAAAATAAGAACATAAGCTGACTCTGGTGGCCAACTAGTTATACAACCAGAAACAACTGTTCAATCTTACCTGTGAAAGGTAATCCCCCGAGATCTGGTTTGGATTGTGCCCCAAGCTGCACACGAGACAGACATCTTTTTTCCAGTACAGCTGCCTGAGAATTGTGGCAAGTTGCCCAGTCCAATATGGCAGCTGTCACACACCGTGACGGAGCAGAGATAAGGCGGATGCAAGCGCAGGGTGAACAGTGTTTATTTTGACGACAGACAGGCAGACAAATCCAAAACGTGATCCAAGACGTAATCCATAAACATGCAAGAGGTCAGGCGATTGGCAAACAGGCATACACTGGGCAAGGCAGGAATCTAGGTCGTTACACAAAACAAGACACGAACTAAGACGATTAACTAGAAGCGGATATCCAGCACGAACTGACTACGACTACGACTATGACTATGACACGAATTACACTAACGCTAAACATTCACTTCGTATTATTTACTTACTTACTAACTTAATCTTCCGCGTTGTGTGCTGGGAAGCGCGCGGTATATATGCGGACATGATTACCCTCGCAACTGCTAACAGCTGAGGGTAATCCGGACACACGTGACTTCCCAGCCAATGACGGAACAGGGAGGAGACATGACAAACATAAACAAACCCCACGTGTCCCGATGTCCCTACGGCCAACAGCGGAAAAGCAGGTGCTCGCGCATTCGCGCTTCGAGCACGCTGCTTCAAGGGGGAATCGTGACAGAACCCCCCCCCTAAAGGCACTCCTCCCGGAGTGCCATGAGTCATCCATCTTCATTGGCGGCCCCGGCCCCCTGGGCTGAATGTCCCGAGCAGAGCCAGGAAACGGCACGGTGTTCTTGGCGGCGTAGGGAAGCAGAGCGATGACCTCGGCTGAACAGGGAAGCAGAGCGACGACCTCAGCTGAACAGGGAAGCTGAGCGACGACCTCAGCTGGACAGGGAGGCTGAGCGACGACCTCAGCTGGACAGGGAGGCTGAGCGATGTCCTCGGTGGAGCAGGGAAACAGAGCACTGTACTCGGCGGAGCATGAAGGCAGAGCGACGTCCACAGGCGGGCTGAGCGAAGTCCTCGGCGGAGCATGGAGGCAGAGCGACGTCCACAGCCGGGCAGGCGGGCTGAGGAAAATCCTCGGCGGAGCATGAAAGCTGAGCGACGACCTCAGCTGGACAGGGAGGCTGAGCGACGACCTCAGCTGGACAGGGAGGCTGAGCGACGACCTCAGCTGGACAGGGAGGCTGAGCGACGACCTCAGCTGGACAGAGAAACAGAGCACTGTACTCAGCAGAGCAGGGAGGCAGGGCGACGTCCTCGTCGGAGCCTGAAAGCGGAGCGACGTCCCCAGCTGAACGGGTAGGCAGAGCGAAGTCCCCTGTAAGGCCCGGGAGAGGAGCGTGGGTCTCCGTACGGCCAGGGAGAGGAACGTGGGTCTCCTCGTCGCAGAAGGGGAGAACGCCGTTCACCATGGAGCAGGAAGGCTGAGGTTCTGAGGTCACCAGGTGAACCTTGGGCACCGGCGGAGCTTGGGTGGCCGTGTCAGCAGACTGGGGCGTGAGGAGAACTTGGCTGTGCATGTCCGCAGCCTGTGGCGTGAGCAGAGCTTGGCTGGGCGTGTCAGCAGCCTGTGGCGTGAGCAGAGCTTGGCTGGGCGTGTCAGCAGCCTGTGGCGTGAGCAGAGCTTGGCTGGGCGTGTCAGCAGGCTTAAACGGGAGCTCAGGGACTGGAGGCTTGACCTGGCGCTCAGGGACTGGAGGCTTGACCTGGCGCTCAGGGACTGGAGGCTTGACCTGGCGCTCAGGGACTGGAGGCTTGACCTGGCGCTCAGGGACGTGAGACTTGACCTGGCGCTCAGGGACGTGAGACTTGACCTGGCGCTCAGGGACGTGAGACTTGACCTGGCACTGAGGGACGTGAGACTTGACCTGGCGCTCAGGGACGTGAGACTTGACCTGGAGCTCAGGGACGTGAGACTTGACCTGGAGCTCAGGGACGTGAGACTTGACCTGGAGCTTAGGGACTTCAGACTTGACTTGGCGCTTAGGGACTTCAGACTTGACTTGGACCTTAGGGACTTCAGACTTGACTGGGACTTGGACATCAGGGACATGAGACTTGACTGGGACTTGGACTTTCCTGACTGGAGGCTTGGCTTGGATCTCAGGGTTGAGCTCTGTATGACGTTGCCTGTAGTAGTGGGTAAACGGCAGGGCAGGTTCGCCTTCCAGACTTACACCCCTGAGAAGTTGTTCTAGCTCCTCCTTCGCCTCCGGACTCCCGAATCGCAACATGAAATCCCCCACAAACTGTTCTACACCGTCCAGGTTCCTACAGTATTTCTCCAGTTTAAGCTGAACCCATTGACAGGCCGGTCCAAAGAACCGGGACCACATAAATCGGAGCCATTGCTTCTCCTCTGGCTTAGGGTCTAACAGACTGGCGAAGTAGTATTGACAGTCTACCAGGAAATACTCTGGGGCACCGAAAAATCCGTCAAATGGGTCCGGAAGCTCCATAAACGTCCATTGTAGGAAGTGGACGGAGTCCATAGCGGGGACGGTTGGCGTCGACTTCCGGGTTCCGCGTCTCCTCCGTTCTCCTGCTGCATCCATGTTTCGGCGGAAGATTCTGTCACACACCGTGACGGAGCAGAGATAAGGCGGATGCAAGCGCAGGGTGAACAGTGTTTATTTTGACGACAGACAGGCAGACAAATCCAAAACGTGATCCAAGGCGTAATCCATAAACATGCAAGAGGTCAGGCGATTGGCAAACAGGCATACACTGGGCAAGGCAGGAATCTAGGTCGTTACACAAAACAAGACACGAACTAAGACGATTAACTAGAAGCGGATATCCAGCACGAACTGACTGACTATGACTACGACTACGACTATGACTATGACTATGACACGAATTACACTAACGCTAAACATTCACTTCGTATTATTTACTTACTTACTAACTTAATCTTCCGCGTTGTGTGCTGGGAAGCGCGCGGTATATATGCGGACATGATTACCCTCGCAACTGCTAACAGCTGAGGGTAATCCGGACACACGTGACTTCCCAGCCAATGACGGAACAGGGAGGAGACATGACAAACATAAACAAACCCCAAGTGTCCCGATGTCCCTACGGCCAACAGCGGAAAAGCAGGTGCTCGCGCATTCGCGCTTCGAGCACGCTGCTTCAAGGGGGAATCGTGACAGCAGCGAAGTAGATGTACGATCCAGCCGCAATGCGGCCTCTATCATTCAGTATGTTTACATGGACAACAATAATCCGATATTAACTTGATTAAAACAATACTCTGATTAAGAAACTACCATGTAAACAGTGATTTTTGATTACCTTAATCTGGCTAAAGTCATACGCGAAGTAAACACAAATCGAATTAAGACGTGGAGTATTCCTATTTTAGTCACATTATCGAGGTGCATTATAGACACATATACACCTTAATCACACTATTAACGCCGTGTGGGAGTTTTCGCCGCATTTTGCGACAAGACACGATCACACACGGCAGTGCTCAACCATTTGACGGCAACCAAGAGAGCACGGCTGTGTCCGAAACCGCATACTTACTACTATATAGTAGGCGAAATACACATATTTCTATATACTATATAGTAGGTAAGTATGCGGTTTCAGACGCAGCCCGTGGCTTCAAGCAGTTGTCTCTTTGCATGTATAGCATGACAAGTAATTAACTGCACTTGAAGCTTTCGTAAAATGAAAAATGAAACACCCAAAACTGTATACGGTACCATAACGAAGACGAACTGTATGTTGATAGGTGAAATTCTCGAGGGAACGTCGGACGGTGTGGCGTGGGGACGTAATGACATGTGACGTTAATCGAACTATGTTCTATAACGTGTAAAACAGGAACATGATGTATACACCTTAATCACAATATTGTCTTATTCAATAAGATAATAAGGTCAATAATTAGATTTACTTAAACATAGTCACTGTCTATAATCACTGAGTTTCCCAAAAAAAAGTAGGTAATTTGTTCTGGAATATGTACAGAGGTTGTGTGAGGAAAACATAGATTTGGCAGATTGGGACAGGATTAAAATTGCGAAGTATGTCTGTGAAACATGAATTTCTCTAATGTCCCCCTGGAAAACTAGTGCTGTCTGTATAGTGCTTAAGTCTGGGTTGATGTCTGTGTTAAAGTCATATCTGATCATAATTTGGGAGTCTGGGAAGACTGCCAGATGTGTGAAGAAGTTACGGAAATTGGTGATCAGTGTTTGCTCCATATTTATTTATTTAATTATTTATTTATTTGTTAGTTAGTTAGTTAGTTAGTTAGTTATTGGATTGTTGCTAATAGAGATGTTTATTATAATATTATAATGTATCTGTTTTCAGGATCTCTGATAGTAATGTTCTGTGTGAATGTTATTCTTTTATTTATTAAGATGGCTACACCTCTTTGAGTTGTAGTGGGCAGAGAAAGTGTGGGTAAATTGCAGGGTGTAGTTTGTGACGGTCTGATTCTGAGTAATGTGTTTCTTGTAGTAAGGATGTGTCTGCGTTTAGTGTAGTAATATGCTGTAGTACTTTTGTTTTTTTGGTCTTTGAGAGCCAATACCATGTATTTGCCAAGTTAGAAAATTTGATTGATGTCATATGATTGGAAGATTTCTTGTTGGGTTTATCAGTAGTTTTGCATTGTTGTGTGTGTGTGTGACTAAGAGGAGGAGAGAAAGGGAGAGTGTATTCCCTTTCAAAGGGAACTCCACGTTGCGTTAGCTCAACGCTTTGGGAAGCGCCCTCGCGCGTGACTTGTATCTGAAGCTTGTGTAACATCATGCCTATTTATAGGCCTGCCTGATCAAGTTCAATTAAGCGCTTCACGTGATATTAAAACAGCACCTGTGAACCGCGCCGTTAGACTTATTATCTTCAGCGAGACTGCATGTCAGTCGTTTGTGTAATGCTCACAAAAAGACCCTTTATTTTCTCTGTATCTTTTCAAAAAAAGAAAAAGAAGCAGCTAGCCGGTTCAGGTCCTGGGGATCTCGTATGGATCTGGAAGAGGAGCCTTAGATGAGCGCTGTTCTATCTATATCTCTTTCTCTGTCTTCCGGGTCCGGCTCTCTGCCAGATTTTGGAGCTCATGTTGCGACTCCTCCTTCCGCTATGGAAAGCCAAACATTTTATATATATATATGTATTTATGTGTGTGTGTGTGTGTATATGTATATATATATATATATATATATATATATATATATATATATATATATATATATATATATATATAAATAATTTCCTCTCTAGAGGGGTGTGTTAAAATCTGAGACCTGCTTGAAGTGATTACTAAGGCTGGATGAGCTTTTTTTCTCCCCAGTGAAAATATATCTCCCTCACACTGCAGAAAACTCTCCTTTTTTTCCAGAAGTGATTGACAAAATATCACACTCTGGAAAAAACCTGACATAATCCATATTTATAACACCCCAATGTCTGATTGTTCGGCCATCGTGGGGAATGAACAGCACGGCTATTTAGCTATGCTGAAGGTGGAGGAGGTGTTTGCAAGCTACCTCTCACCATAGACAGCAGGTAAATTACGGGTTCTGGCTTTGCCATTCAAGCCATGTAAGGTCACTGCGGCGTTGGTGGGCAAGGCCTATGCGTTAGTGGATCTTGCTTGTGGGTCACTGCATGCAATGGCAGTGTTGCAGGCCTACCAGACAGACCTGCTGAGTGAGCTCATCATACGGCGGCATTCAGCCAGTTCCTTCCCTATTGTATCGAGTTCACCAGTGCTAGTGCGAGGGAGGCACAGAAGGCAAGTGTGGCGACCCGCCTTCCCCAGCAGACAGCCAAGGGAACCGGGCGGCCACAGTCACAGTCTGCTTCTAGGCCTGATCTGAGAATGGTCATAAAGGCCAAGCAGACAAAGGAGGAGCGGTCCTAAGGGGCCGTAGAGGGATGTATCAGGGGACATGAGGTTGTTAGGGCAGTTAGCCCCCAGTACTATTGTAGGGCCTCCCCTAGCCAAGGCTGTCCCAAGTTTTCAGTGTTCTCTGGTCAGCAAGCTGTCTCGGCAACGAACATCTGATGCTTTAGCTCCAATGGAATGTGGAAAAGTTAGCATCACTAAAAGGCCATCTGGCAGTGTGGAAACTACTGCCAAATGTTTCTCCATGGGTTCTGTCTACCATAGGAAAGGGTTACCGGGTACAGTTTAGAGCTCGACCCCCCCGGTTCAGAGGTGTGCTCACCACAGTAGTCAGCACAGTCCAGAGCCCAACGTTAGCGCAGGAAGTATAAAACCAGTAAGCCTTGTATTGTGGACATAGTCATAATAAATGCATAGCACTATTGATGGTCCATACTTTGAAATTGTTTAAGTCGGAGAAGTGTTTGATCTCACATCCCTACATAATTTCTCATTCTTTTGTATATATCAGATCCTGTCTTTCATCTGAAGGTGGAGGATGACAGACCCTTGCTGGAGGCAGTGAAGCAGCCATGGGTAGAGCAGAAGTGTGCCATGCAGATTGACATTAGCATCCTGCAGATGGTGGAGGATCTGGAGCACAGGATGGTGGGAGCGGATCTGCAGCTTAAGGTGAGGCATAAAAGGGTGTTATTAAAAAGGCAGAGAAAACCTATTGAATATTAATTTGTGCTTTAATTCTTGTTGCTGGTAGACAGCAATTTCCCTCCAGGGCCAATAGTGTCAGATTTAAAAGTTTCTTAAATGTGGCCTTTTGAACCGTAGTTCAACCCCATTTGATTGGCATCCTTGATATCAACATGCACTTAGTACACTAAGGTGCTGATACTGAGTAGCATTAGGAGCTGTGTGCTCATAGCCTGACAAGAAGACTCTTAGGATAGTCATTGCATTGTAATATAAACACTTTATATTCAAAGATGGCTCCCCTGATTGGATCAAGCGACACTGACAGTGCAACCGAATCATCATCTGCAGGATTTCAGGTATGGAGAAAAGTATAGCAATGTTAGGTTTTAAACATTATGACAAATATGTTTAAAAATTATGAAGTGATGCCAGAGAAACACTAAAATATTAATCGGTAGATGCCCAGCATAAACTAATCAATGTTGCATGTTGATTGAACCCCTCTCCTATTGCCCCAGTTCTAACCTCCCACAGTTCTAAAGAGCTTAGACAGGAGGAACATATCAATATTTTAATTATATGGACTTCTATATGTGTAAGAATATATTGTCAGTCATTAATAATAATTTTTTGTAAGTAGTTTGAACTTTGAGTGGTAGCTTATACTCGTTAGTATTCTTCATAGACTGGTTTACCCTTAGCTTTATCTGTTCTTCTTTGTTGTTCCTATTTTCTCTATCTTCCTGTTTTATCTATCCTTTTTTCCTTGTTCAGGTTTTCACTCCTCCAGAGCCTGACTCTACCAGGGAAGACCTGCAATATTACGAACATGAGGTGGACCCCAGGGAAGACTGGATGGTGAGGAGCAAAAAAGAGTGGTGGGACCTCTTGCGTGTACCCACAAACCCCCTGGATCTGGCTGTGATCCGCCTCACTAACCTGGAGAGGAATATTGAGCGACGCTATCTCAAGGCACCACTGTGGAATCTTGCTGAGGTGATGCGCTTAGTTCCTCTCACATCTCCACCTGGAGGAGAGGACATTGCCATGGACACGATCAGGTAAAATATGATTTAAAAAAAAGGGAAATAATAAAGGAAAAATGGAAGAAAAAATTAGCATCTTACATGTTTTTGCTAAAGTTGCTCAGTCCCCTTTTTTTTGTTTACCCATAATCCTAATTAACTAGCCTAAAAAGTGGTAGTTAATGTAGTGTAATAATGTATTGTGAGTAGGGCTGCAGCAAACAACCATTTTAGTAAATAATTGGCTAATTGAATGATTATTCCATGTTCCATTAACAGTTTCATATTTATTTAATTTTTATTTTAACACCTATTTAAATTACAATTAAGGAAATTAACTTATTAATAATAACAGAATGACAAAGATTATGACAAAAGAACTTTTGAACTGTAGCCTACACATAGACATGTTACCTTGCAGGTGGACTAAACTATGAAGTTTCTATTCTAGTGTTTCACATATTTTACTACTTTTTTTAACTACCAGTCCCATCATTACATTTATGTTAATTTTTTTTTAACAAAAGATCAAAAGTTTAAACAAAAGTACTCTGCTCTCTTGGATATCAAACAATTGCAAATAAAACACAGGTTTATCAAAAAATATATATTTGTTAAATATAGGTGTGAAACAATTATTGGCACCGCTATGAATTCATATGAGAAAAATATATTTGAAGTATATTCACCTTGATTTATTTATTTTTTTAGTATACCTGGGTGACTAGGAACAAGAAATTGTTCAATCATGACTTTTTTATTTATGAAGCATATAAATCAGTAACAATGTTCAAGTTCAAATTCAGTGCTTCAAGGCAAATACAGTTCAATGCAAATTCAAGTTCAATGCTTACTATAACTTGTAATGAATAGTTTGATTGAGTAGATATTTTGGTGTGTGTATGTGTATATTGTATGCATGTATGTGCATGTTGTGTTGGTATGTGAGCATGCACGAACAAAGGGTGTGCTCGTGCTTGGTTTGAGAACAAAGGGTGCGCCTTCCAGTGCCTGCTCAACCACACAGAAGAGTAAACCAAATAGTAAGAAATTTATTAAATGAATGTTCCCATGCAGTGTAGGCACCAGGAACAGACCTTTAAAAAAACTGGGATGGATTTATAGGGGCATCTAGCTCCAGCTAATTGGAGCTAGAACCGGGAGGCTGAGGCTCTGAGGTCACCAGGTGAACCTTGGGCATGGGAGGATCTTGGGTGGTCGTGTCGGTAGACTCGGTCGTGAGCAGAACTTGGCTGTGCGTGTCAGCAGACTTGGGTGTGAGCAGAACTTGGCTGTGCATGTCAGCAGATTCGGGCATGAGCAGAACTTGGCTGTGCGTGTCAGCAGACTCGGGCGTGAGCAGAACTTGGCTGTGCGTGTCAGCAGACTCGGGCGTGAGCAGAACTTGGCTGTCAGTGTCAGCGGACTCGGGTGTGAGTAGGGCTTGGTCGGCCGTGTCGGCTGACTCGGACGTGAGCAGGGCTTGGTCGGCCGTGTCGGCTGACTCGGACGTGAGCAGGGCTTGGTTGGCCGTGTCGGCTGACTCGGACGTGAGCAGGGCTTGGTCGGCCGTGTCGGCTGACTCGGACGTGAGCAGGGCTTGGTCGGCCGTGTCGGCTGACTCGGACGTGAGCAGGGCTTGGTCGGCCGTGTCGGCTGACTTGGACGTGAGCAGGGCCTGGTCGGTCGTGCCGGCTGACTTGGATGTGAGCAGGGCTTGGTCGGTCGTGTCGGCTGACTTGGACGGGAGCAAGGCTTGGCTGTACATGTCGGTAGACTCGGGCTTGAGCAGAATGTGGTCGGCCGTGTCGGTAGACTCGGGCTTGAGCAGAACTTGGTCGGCTGTATCAGTAGACTCAGGCGTGAGCAGAACTTGGTCGGCCGTATCAGTAGACTCGGGCTTGAGCAGAACTTGGTCGGCCATATCAGTAGACTTGGGCTTCAGCAGAACTTGGTTGGCCGTATCAGTAAACTTGGGTGTGAGCAGAACTTGGTCGGCCGTGTCAGTAGACTTGGACTTGAGCAGGGCTTGGTTGTCCGGGTTAACAGACACTTGGGACAGTAACTGGGCTTTGCAATGGATCTGTGGAGCTGAGACCCCCTCCTGAACCTCAGGCTGGAGCTCTGGGGCTGGGGCCTCCCTGTTGACCTCTGGCTGGAGCTCAGCAGGTGAACCCACCTCGTGGGTCTCAGATTCAGGCTCTGAGGTCACCAGGTTAACCTCCGGCTGGGGCTCTGATGCTGGGGCCTCCCTTTTGACCTCTAGCTGGATCTCTGCACGGGCTCTCCGGTGGAGTTTCTTATGCTCCCTCCAGCTGCTCTTGAAGCATTCATGAGAGCAGTAAAATGCTTCCTGGAGACCCAGTTTTTTGCAGGTAGTGCATTGTAGCTTGGTCTCCCTCCTGCAGCCCTCAGACATGCATGTCGGTGCCACCTCCACCACGTTCGCTGGAACCTGAAGCAGATCGGTGGAGGCTGACCTGTCAATCCCCTCATAATAGAGGTTAAATGGCAGGTCAGGCTGGGGCTGTCCAAATGACTCTCCACCCCAGTAAATCCAGACCATGAAGCTGCCCTGGCTGCGTGAACTCCTCCATAAAGTTCTGCAAATTGAGTGACATCCTGGAGGGCAGAGGACCCAGTGCTCACCAGCTGCTCCGCCCAGTCATGGGCCGGACCGCAAAACCTGGACACCAAGAACCCGATCCACTGTCTCTGAGTAGGCTTGGGAAACGCCAGGTTGCAGAAATATTCCTGGCAGCTGAAGAGGAACTCCAGCGGGTAGCTCCCCAATCCCGCTGTCTCTGGTGGCAGTTTAACGGCGTACCGTTGAGGGAAATATATGGACAAGAAATGCGGCCAGTAATCCGAACGTTTCCCGATAAGGTATTGTCCTGCTACTCCCATTGTAGTGTGATATCTCTCTCGTCCTCGTGCTGCATCCATGGTATGGCGGAATATTCTGTCACGTTTCGTGACATAACGGAGATATGACGGATGCAAATGCAGTTTGAACAGGTTTTATTTAGGAGAGACACAGGCAGGAAAATCCAAAACGTAATCCACAAACATGCAAGAGGTCAGGTGATCGGCAAACAGGCATACACGGGGTAAGGCAGGAATCAAGGTCGTGGTCACGGAAAACAGGATCGAGACACAAAACATGAAACATAAACAATGACTATGAACTGGCAGCAGAGAAACCAGCGTGAACTAAACAAACAAATCTAAACATGAAACTTGAAACGAACTATGACTGGTTATCTATCGTAAGTACTCTTAACTAATCTACAATACTATATCTTATCTAATCTATCCAAACTACTCTATCTAACGCAATATTCCACGTTGTGTGCTGGGAGGCACGCGGTATATATGCGGACATAATCAGCGTTGTAATTGCTGACAGCTGAGGGCAATTCAGACACACATGAAACAATAACCGATGACAGAACGGGGAGGAGACATAACAGAAACATAAACAATTGCACGTGTCAAAATGTCACGATTGTCAACAAGGAAAAAGCAGGTGCTCGCGCACCTGCTCGTGCACGCGCGCTCACTCACATGCGCCACAGCGCGCTGCTTAAAGGGGAACTCCTGACACAAAAAAAGTAATACATAAATACTTATATATAATATAAACTAAAATATATGTATGTGTGCATATATATATATATATATATATATATATATATATATATATATATATATATAAAATAGTATTTATGCATTACTTTTTATGGATGCACAAAAAGCACTGAATTAAACTGCAGTCCTAACTTAATAATAAAAACTTACATCTAAATTTTATGTCTTTTTTTAAATTTTATTTTTTGTCTAAAAAAAATTTGACATATTGTTTTACTTTTGATCATAGTGTTTTAATTAGACATTATAGATCTTATTTGCGCTCCCACTGCGAGTGAGGAGCAAAGCAGCCTCGTTACTAACAGATCACTTCCGTTATATTAAACAACAGAATTTACACTGAAAGCGCGCAAATACAGCATATAATGACAATAAACTTAAATTAAACTAAACCTTTTAAGCAACTTGCACCAGTTTCACCGTGCCCTTGCACACAGTGGAGCATTTTGGATATAAACATAAGTTTGTGCTTGTGCAGCACTGTCGTGCTTCAGTGCTACACAAAGTTCACTTTATAAAGTTTGATCTTGTTCAGGGTGTAAAATGCTTCCCTGCCTTAGATGACTTGGAGGTTGCACACTTTCTTCCTCAGTCACTTCCTCAGACATAGTGACGATTACGCCTCCGTCTGATGATGACTGAGGTCAAGTTTTGAATAAAAGGTAACGCTGACAAACAGTAAACTGAAGAAAGTCTTTGTCGGTGACTCTGAGTGTCTGGTAAAGCTAGCGGCGTCATGTGTCACTGACTAGGAAGCAGTTTATACTTCCGGTTAGTAAAAAACTAATGCGTTCCATTTGAGACGATGTCACCTTTCTAAAATTCATACACTAGACCAATGGTTCTCAACCTTTTGTGAGCTCTGGACCCCTAACATATTTCGAACAATCCACAAGGACCCCCTCACTCCACAACAATTATAGGCCAAATATTTAGCAGTCATTTCTATACATGTTGCTTTATTTTATTAATATTTAACATTAATAATATTAACATTGGACATTCAAAATTCTATCAAAAATTTCAAGATTTTATTTTTTAAATTTTATTGTTGGTGTGACATTTAATTTGACTATCTGAATTATTTTTTGTTTATTTCATCCATCAGTGGGAGACTTGTCTACCATTCAGGGTTTTGCAAATTATCATTTCCTTTGTAAATACATTTAAAATAAATCCATCATTGAACGATTTTCACCTCAGCTAACATGATATTTGTGAATGCACGTGAATAACCAAATTGATTAATTTTAAAACATCTCATTTGAATATGTTTTGATATGTATGATATTATTTAAACATTAAAACTTTCCTACGGACCCCCTGCAGTTACACCACAGACCCCCATTGAGAAACACTGCACTAGAGGGTAGAGTACAATGTGCATGGTGTAAGTGTATAGTACGTCATTTGGGACACAATTGTATTATTTACTCTCCGAAGCATGTTTTCAGAACAGAAATAATGTAATGAGTAAACATACTGCGCGCAGACCAACTAATCGATAATGAGATTCATTCACAACGATTTTCATAATCGATTATTATGAATTTGATCAATTAGTTGTTACAGCTCTACTTACAACTGAGCCCAGCATGAGAGAGGCTGAATGTCCCCTTCCAGTTTTTATCCCAGGAGGGGTTTCAGGTGGAGTCGCCTTCCCCATTCATCCTATAGGATGCAGAAATTGGTGGTGCCTATAGGTAGCTGCTTATATACCTACATGGAGTTAGGAAAAGGCAAAGAGTACTAAATTTGTTGAAAGAATACAAACTGTTCAGTATGATCTTTTCGTTTCCAGGGAGTCTTGGGATGAGCATGATATATTTTTATGATCACACCAGTGGTTCCGAAAACATGCAGATGTATGGTATACAAGTGTTGTTGCCTAAGGACTTATCATTCTTATGGCCGTGAACTTTGAATTTTGTATGTAATTGTATTATATTATGTATTATAACTCATTTTAAAAAAGAAACCAATTCTAACCTTTGTTTTGAGAGTTTCCAAAGTTTTGCTGTAGTTGTCTACAGGTGAAAAACAGCCAGACAACGATCAGCATTATGTGGCTGATGTATTGTTTTGCTATATATTTGTTAATTAAAATCCTTCTGTATTTCATAAGTGTGAAAAGAACAAAGCTTCATTTTAGTAAAACATCATTTTTTCTCATTCATTCATCGTCAATAACCACTTTATCCTGGTCTGGGTCGTGGTATATAGGAGGAACCTATTCAAGAATGCTGAGCGCAAGACAGGAATTCACTTTTTGATGGGATCTTTTTTTTTTGTTTATATTAAATTTAATAGGAGTGCTATCTATTTGGGTTTGTTACTATGTTGTTTGTATTGGTCTGTTTGTAGCCTGGAGAATGAGATCACCCCCAGGTTGAGGACTTGGAGGCAAGCCCTGGACCGCTGCCGAAGTGCATCGCAGCTCTCCTTGTGTCTGCTGCAGCTGGAAAGAGCCATTGCCTGGGAGAAATCCATCATCAAAGTGGTGAGAACATACCACTGGGCACTGAATTGCATTCAGACAGTCTTGCTCATTCCATTTACTTTATAATAAGGATACATTAATACGTAGTCACCCACAACTTTTTTTAAATGCAGTTTTATCTGTATATCCCTTAAAAATATATAGTCACAAAGCAGCAAGGAACCAATAAAAAGGGACTCAAACGGAGCCAATTCTGATTTAGGGCTTGGGGGGGGGCATAGTAACGGGGAATGAAATGAGAACCACGCCTAAAAAAAGCAAAACAAAAATATCGGGGGTCAAGCACTAAGTCCATGCGTAAAAAGATTATTTAGTAAGCATGTAAGCACTTAAATTGAAGAAGGTAATTTCCATGGAAGTATAGCATTTTTATAAACATTTATAATAATCTCTATAGAATTTTGCTGTTCTGTTTTTTTTTATATTTATTAACTCACTGTCACTGTATTACCTGGATATTTTATTTCACTTGACACTTTATTCCACATAACCCTGTATGCATTTGCCTAATGTGTCTTGTTAACAGCATCAAAGGAGAGCCTCTTGAGCTTTTGAAAGTCTCTTAGTGCTGCTAGATCAATGTATCTGTCTACCCTAATAGATGATAAAAATAATCCTAGATTCTTATTTAGTACTGTAGCAAAACTACCTAGGAATAAGACTACCACAGAAACATGCACACCATTAATATGTAGCAGCAATGTCTTCATGAAAATTTTCAATAGCAAAATTTAAAATATCGTGCAAAAAAAAAAAAAGACTTCAAATTTAAAGCCAGACAATTTGATAACTAACCCTGTAGATAATAATATATCAGATCAGCGATTAGAATGTTTTATTAATTTCACAAATTTCCTCATAAAAATCAACTTGTGTACTAGATCCCTTACCTACCTGTCTCTTTAAACAGCAATCAAACCTCTTCTAGAAAATCAGATTTTCCCTTAGCACTGGCTATGTACCCAAATCTTTTAAACTAGTAGTTATCAAACCCCTGATTAAAAATCCTGACCTCTACCCATGTCAGTTTTCCAACTATAGGCCAATATCAGACCTACCCTTTATCTCCAATATCATAGAAAAAGTTGTAGCACAGCAGTTATACTTACATAGGAATAACATTCATGAAGTATATCAGTCAGGATTTGGCCTCATCATAGCACTAAGACAGCTCTGGTTGAAGTGGTAAATGAACTGCTACTGGCCTCTGATTTGTCTCCTTGCATGTTTTGCTTAACCTTAGTGCAGCTTTTGATACCACTGATCATACTATTCTCCTTGCTAGACTAGAAAATGTTGTTTGAGTTAATTGAACGGCCCTCTGGCTCAGGTTTTATTTGACTGATTGTTATGTTTTTAGATGTAAATATGGACTTGCCTACGCACACTAAAGTAAAGTTTGGTGTTCTGCAAGGTTCTGTTTTAGGCCCACTGCTTTTTTCTTTATATATGCAAACTCTGGGTAAAATTATTTGTAAACATGGGATTAATTTCCTCTGTTATGACACGCAGTTGTACGTTTCAACAAAGCCAGATGAAAGACACCAGCTTAATAAAGTTGAGGAATGTGTAAAGGGCTGTGAAAGGAGGAGGGAGGGCTCATGTTGTGAGGATGCATGCCTGGCTCAGAATTGTCTAATCAGTGGGAGAGAGCGATAAAAAAGCGACTGGAAGTGCCAGGGAGAGACGGAGAGACTCAGGTTTGAGTCCTGCTTAGTATCTAACTTTATGTTGTGGTTCAACAGGTTCCCGCCTCCTCCTTGCTCATCTTGGAAGTTTGTTACAAGGACATTAGTTAGACACTGGATGCTTATTAACTTCCTTTTACTTAATTCTGACAAGATAGAAGTACTTGTATTAGGACATTGGTGCTGGGGAAAGAGGGAATGTGATGAGGAGGAAGGAGGGGCCAGGCTGTGAGGATGCACATCTGGCACAGAGTTGTCTAATCAGTGGGAGAGAGCGATAAAGGAGCAACTGGAAGCACCAGGGAGAGAGAGAGATAGAGAGAGAGAGAGAGAGAGAGACGCAAGTGTGTTTTATGTTTGTGCTACATTTGTGCTATGTTTGTGTTCTGTTTATTATTATATTTTTCATACATGTTCAGCACGTTCTCACCTCCTCCTTGCCCATCTTTGAAGTTTGTTACATTGGTGCAGAAACCCAGGAAGGAGGAGTGTGACAAGGAGGAGGGAGGGGTCAGGCTGTGAGGATGCGTGCCTGGCACACAGTTTTCTAATCCCTGGGAGAGTACCATAAAGGAGCATCTGGAAGTACCAGGGGGAGAGAGAGACACACATGTGTTTTATGCTTGAGCTACGTTTGTGTTATTTTTGAGTTCTGTTTATTATTAAACTTTATGTTGATGTTCAGCCGGTTCCCACCTCCACCTTGCTCATCTTAGGAGTTTGTTAAATTGGTGACGAAACTGGGAAGGAGGAGGGATGCGCTGTGGGAGAGCCCTCGCCACTGTGGGAGGATCACGGCCATGGGGAGGACTGCCATCCACTGGGAGGCGGAGGAACTACCACCATCCACCTGAAAGGGGAAGAGGGTGCCGTCCGCCAGGGGATGGAGGACCTGCTGCCATGCGTCAGATAGGGGAGGAGCCAGAGCCGTCCACCACAAAGTCCAGTGCCATTGCCTGGCATCGTGGGGGATCGCTTCACAGCTGGCTGAGAATCAGATAACAACGTGTCTGGGAAACGGAGAACCCTTTTACTTTCCTCCCTCTTACTCTGCCTCTCCTGCTTTCTTCCTCCCTTGGTTTCTCCTTTTGCTCCCAGAATGCTGGGCCGGCCGGTTATCTGATGTAGCTAGAAGGGCAGCATTGCTCATCCCAAAAGGAGGAAGGACAGTTCTGGCACTGTCTTTGCTGTTGACTACACATACTGAGATACCTGTGATCCTGACGCTTCTGCTTTTATGCGGCATCACATGCATGCTGTGGGCGCAGGAATGATAAGACCAGTAGGAGCAGTCATGTTTCATTTGAACAAACACGGCTTGCTAGTACATACAGTAGTTCTGCCGGGACATATACTATGTACAGCATATATACTTTCTCCAACCGAACGTTGCTGTTTCTTGTACTGAAGCCCAAGATCTGCTTGTGCTTGGCCAGTAGATTTATGGACCTCTCTTAGAACCGTTTTGCAACAAGCAGCAGAGCACATTAAACGTCGTCGAGCGTACACTGACAAAAACTGGAATGGGTCGTCAGTTAGATTTAAGAAAAAATATTATGTATGGTTTACATAAAAATATTATGTAGCTTATCAAAATGTGATTACATTGCTTATGCAAAACCTAATTTAAACAAGTTTCTAATTAGATTAAATAATGTAAAGTTAGTGTTATAACTATTGTATTTAACGTAACATGATTAAGGTGTGTGAGAGAATAGTGCAGCAGTAACCTGGTTGTTGCAGAATGCCAGCAAACAGGAAGTGACATGTCGATTCGTCTGTGCATGTGTAAATATGAATGTCCCACCTCAAAGTAGTGTTGAATGAATTCCATTTACTCCTTCCTTGCCAATGGAAACTTTTGTTCTTTTCTATGATTTAAAGTTTCTATTGAAAAAAATAGTTTAAAGTGAACACATAGGTCCATAATTCAAGTCTATTGTACAATACCTGTACTGTGCACATGCCAATAAATCATTAATAATTCAGTTAGTAATGGTATTTTTACATGTTTGGCATGTGAATTTGATTTAATTTAATTTACAGTTGAAGTTTGATCATTGATGCAAAAATACATACATTACTGTAGCACTCGGTTTTATTTTGTTTCGCTTTATTGCGTTTAGACAGTTTTTTTCATAATTTTTCTTTTGATGGAAATATTGTATTAAGTAAAAATTTTAATACGTTGTAGCTATATATGGCTATGCCGGTTTTTGTTTTTAAAAAAAAAAAACTTTTGTATTGAGTTCCACCTCAGTACAGTGGTCTACTCATTGGTAATGCTTAGATGATCGATTGTCACGTAATGTAGGCACAGGACAGAAGCAAGTTAAGGTATGGCAGTTTAATCAAACAATACGGAGTACAAAGGATCAGGCAGAAAACAAAGTCCATGGCAGGCTATGGTCAGACAATCAGGCAGACAAGCTAAACAAGGCAGAGTAGAGAATCGAGGTAAACAAAGTCGATAACCAGAAAAGCAAACACGAGATAGGGCTTGGAAATACGACAGAGACTAGGCAACTGAGCGTAATACTTCACGAAGTCATAGTGTTCAAAAGGTCTCTTATATAGCGTGGTTATGAGTGCTGTGAATAGGATGCAGGTGTGCATGATTAGAGTGAATGTGAGTTTTCTGGGAATTGCAGTCCATGGCGGCCATGTTTGTAGGCCAGACAGGAACTTGGCTTGGGAGGCCTTCTTTTCGACCTCGGACAGGAACTTGGCTTGAAAGGTCATCTCTTCAGCCTCTCACAGGAACTTGGCATGGGAGGTCGCCTCATTGACCTCAGACAGAAACGTGTCTTGGGAGGCCGTCTCTTCAACCTCGGACAGGAATTTGGCGTGGAGGGTCGCCTCGTTGACCTCAGACAGGAACGTGTCTTTGGAGGCTGTCTCTTCAACCTCGGACAGGAATTTGGCGTGGAGGGTCGCCTCTCGACCTCGGACAGGAACTTGGCGTGGGAGGTCGTCTCTTTGACCTCAGACAGGAACTTGGCTTGAGAGGTCGTCTCTTCAACCTCGGACAGGAACTTGGCTTGAGAGGTCATCTCTTCGACCTCAGAGAGGAACTTGGTGTGAGCAGAGCTTGGGTTGGCCGTCTCTTCGACCTGGGACAGGAACTTGGCTTGAGAGGTCATCTCTTCGACCTCGGACAGGAACTTGGCTTGGGGGGCCATCTCTTCGACAGCAGACAAGAACTTGGCATGAGAGGCTCTCTTTTCGACCTCAGACAGGAATATGGCATGGAAGGTCGTCTCTTTGACCTCGGACAAAACTGGGACAACAGGAAACTTAGCCATTGTTTCTCGCCGGGTTTGGGGTCTGCTAAGCTTGCAAAATAGATCTGGCAGTCAACAAGAAAATTTTCATGGTAGCCTGATAACCCATCATACGGCTCTAGGAGATCTATGACAGTCCACTGAGGAAACTGGATTGAATCCACAGCTGGGACGCTTTGCTTGGTTTCCCTAGCGTGACGTCTCCTCCTATTTCCTGCTGCCTCCATGTTATGGGCGAAGTATTCCGTCACGTAATGTAGGTGCAGCACAGAAGCAAGTGCAGGTATGGCAGTTTAATCAAACAATAAGGAGTACAAAGGATCAGGCAGAAAATAAAGCCCAAGGCAGGCTAGGGTCAAACGATCAGGCAGACAGGCTAAACAAGGCAGAGCAGAGAATCGAGGTCAACAGAGTAAACAAAGTCGATAACCAGAAAAGTAAACACGAGATAAGGCTTGGAAATACGACAGAGACTAGGCAACTGAGCATAATACTTTTCGAAGTCATAGTGTTCAAAAGGTCTCTTATATAGTATGGTTGTGAGTACTGTGAATAGGATGCAGGTGTGTGTGATTAGAGTGAATGTGAGTGTTCTGGGAATTGCAGAACTACAAACATGGCCACTGTGCAGGATAGGAAATGTAGTCACTGGATTGCTATGATATGACATTGATGATAACTAGAGATGCACCGATAATAAATTTCTCAGCCGATAGCGATAACTGATATTTCCAGTGATATAGGCTGATACCGAAAATCGATACTGATAATTTTGCCTGTTATGCCTTCTTTTAAATTAATAATAATTAATTCCACAGTTCTGAAAAAAATGCAAATAAAAACTTTATTCTTTCCATTTCAACAAGTTGTTTCACAGTAACTGGTCTCATAAACAGAAAACACATTACTCAAATTAACATTAACACTAGGGATGCACCGAATGTTCGGCAGCCGAAATTATTCAGCCGAAAATAGCAAAAAAAGCATTTTCAGTGTAAGTAAGTGAAAAGGTAGAATAAATTTGACTGAACAATAACGTGTTTGATGACGCGACCAAATAGCCTAGTAACCGGAGTGAGACCCACGAATGTCACGACCTCAATGAGGGGGAGCGCACATGCATGAGCTACGTGCTCTTCAGATGTTGACGGAAGTTTACTGTGGACACGTGTGTTTGTTTTGTTTCTGTTCCAGAGTATTCTGTCACGTCACGAGACGTAAGGGAGTAGAGTACGGAAGCAGGTAAAGACGTATTTATTTAAGGGCAGGCAAACAAATCCAAATCATAATCGTAAAACCGTAGTCAAAACAGGGTCGGGCTATCGGCAAACAGGCATAAACGGGGCAAAGCAGGAATCAGAGTCGCGGTCACAGAAAACAGGGTCAAAACACAAAACAAGAAACATGAACTAGTACTACGGACTGGGAGCGGAAAAACCAGCGGGGACTAAATGGACTAATCTGTAGTATAAACTAACTAAATCTATCAAGGACCATAATATGAGCAATGTATCTAACTATACTATATCTACTATAATACTCCGCGAGGTGTACAGGGACGCAAGCGGTATATATCCCCAATATAATCAGCCGTATATAATCGAATATAATATATCGAATATTTTTTTGCACTCTTTGTCAATGCACTTTTTAATGCACTTTTTTGTTGTAGGCTACAGAGTGCTACATTCTTTCAGCAGTCAGTTATAGGCCTAACATCGGCTATTCAAGCGGGGCTCAAAGATGACCACATCAAAATATTTTTATTTTACTAATTTATTTATTTAAAGTTATATTGTGCCTTGTTGGTAGCCTATGCCTGCTGGAATGAAAAAAAAAATGTTCAGTGTTGAATAAATATTTTGAAATTGTTATTTTTGTAATTGATTTTTTCTTTGAAAAGCAATACAAAATAGTAAAAAGCACATTTTGACTATTTAATTTATGCAGTGGTGAAAAAAATGGCAAAATAAATGGAAAAAACGCAAAAAAAACATGTTCGGTATGTGGCCTTCGGCTTTCGGCCAAGTTTTTCATCATATTCAGTTTCGACTTTGGAGCATCCCTAATTAACACATTATAATTTCTGAAGATTAAAGTAACAATTCTCAACTTATTGAATGTTATTAATTCATATTAACAGAATTAAGTGACTGAATTCTAAAAAACCTCTTGTTAGGCTCACATTCACTCACCACAAACAAAAGCATTTCTACTTCATCACTGAACATCAAACTGGTAATATACTAAGTACTGCCTAATTTAATCTTTTTTTTTTTTAGATGATATTAACTCATATTAACATTAACTGGATATGAAATACACTACTCTACAAATAAAAAATTTTCAATTCATTTGTGCAATGTATACTTTTTGTTAACCCACCTTCATTTAAATCTTTCAACCGTGTACTGGCGCTTTAATTCAGCACGAGCAGCGAGCGAGTAGCGTGGGGAAAAAAAATTAGACTCTACACCAAAACTCCCGTTTAACTGCTGTCCACTTCCGGTGTAAAATTTTAGCAGTGAAGAGCGTACAAGCTGCAGTTTTGTCATCATTCCACACAAGAGACATCATCTTTACACACAGCATGAAATTTATGTGTTCCCGCCCTCTTTTGATTGACGGGAAATAATCGGCCCTGATCATCGGATGGAAAAATTGCCTTTATCGGCCGATATGATTATTGGCCGATACATCAGTGCATGTCTAATAATAACGTGACAGAAATGACATAGAGGCAAAGTGATCCAAAGTCACCATTGTTTCTGCAGTGAAAATACCCTCCCCACACTTGGTAGATCAGACCATAACCTCATCTTGTTAACCCCTCAGTATGTTCCTGCAGTTTAAAGACTCTCCACAAGGATTCTGAGGAGGTAGACTCAGGAGGGTTGAAAGTGCAAATGTTTTCATCTATGTTTACTGCATTTAAACGTTAGAAAATCTATATTTACTGCATTTGGACCATAAAAATACCATTCCTTGTGTAAATTTGATGTCCAACAAGAAATATTTGATCAAAATGTATATTTTAGTCTAACTTCTCATTTCTCTCTTGTCCTCCATCTCTTTGCCACGCATGCAGGTACATCTTTAAAGTTTAACAGCGACTTGGTTGCTGTTATGACATTTGCGAAATGGAAATATGCACATTACTATGACTTCACAATATTTACAGAGTATATAAAATAAGAGTAAAATGTAAGTTATGCATTGGAGAAACACATCTCTTAAGCGCATTAAAAAGCACAGGCACTGTGCTGTCTTGTTTTAGATTTTCAAATGTCTGTATTACTCAATATTTGTGTCCATTATTAGGCTATTTTTTATTCATATTTCATTGTTTTCTCGAAATCACAACATTAAACACAAGGTTGGTAGGAATATTTTAAAAATGTATTTCGTTAGTTATTAATCACTTCATACAAAATATTATCAGTAACAAAATCCAAGTATCACAATATGAAAGTAATGTAATTTGATTTGGATTACTTCAAGGGCACATATGTAAATAAAGTCAAGAGAAAAATGAATCTAAAATACTAAAAATGAGCTAAAGAGAAAAGGATCTAAAATACTTTTACTTAGAGCTTATTTTAGAGCTTAAAAGATGTTTAATGTTTGGATTTGTTTTAATAAAATAAATAAATAAATAAATAAAATATCACTGTCCCTGATGTAACATTACATAACAAAAGCTAGGGTTACCATATTCTGGTTTTCCAAAAAGAGGACAATTTATTTATTTATTTATTTATTTATTTTTTTGGGGGGGTCTTAATAGTATTGAAAACAGTGTTACTATGAATGCAGACTTTAATACACTGCAAAAAAAAACGCACTATTAGCATCACATAAATATATATAATTAAAATTGGTTTCACTCTGCCCACATTTTAAAAATTTTCCTACATTCTTTTGAATGTCCATCAAATACACATTTGAATGACTATCTATGCTAATACGGATACGTGAAATATGTGATAACTTGAAATAAAAAATTACATCAAATGCCCATGGGCATTGTTTCAACTCAGGACAGCTGTCATTTGCTGCTATTGTCAAGCAACTGTTTGATGCCACAACAGCTCTTCACCTTCATGTGTTCGCTGAGGCTAATGTTTGGAAGGTAGGAATTTGTCCAATAGCTGCTGCTGCAAGCCATTTGTAATCGACCAATTGTTGTCCGAGAAGGCGGGAATTACAGAGATGGGTTAAAGCAATGCAAATATGCGCACACATGTCGCAGTATTAGACCGTAAGCACGTCATAATGAAACTAAAGCCGAATCTCTGATATTTTCATAAGTTTATAAATCCAGGTTGTACGCTTTTTTAAGGTCCAAAAAAGAGGACATGTCCGGGAAGAAGAGAATGTATGGTCACCCTAATAAAAGCATTT
Source organism: Ictalurus punctatus (assembly GCF_001660625.3). Classification (NCBI taxonomy): domain Eukaryota; kingdom Metazoa; phylum Chordata; class Actinopteri; order Siluriformes; family Ictaluridae; genus Ictalurus; species Ictalurus punctatus. The sequence continues at coordinate 9,429,125 of NC_030430.2, read as the reverse complement.
TTGAGAACAATTTGGGTTAGTTTCTACCAAATTAATTTCTACCAAAATTTATTTGCGCATGCACCAGGAGGTTGCTCATGTGAGCCACGACTAGCAAGAGAGAAATAGAACTATAATCTAGCAGCTGTCTAAATTGTGTTATGTCAAAAGCTTAATTTATTTGGTTTTAAATGTAAAGAAAAATTGTAATCCTGATTAATATTCCCATTTTTTACTAAATGTATCTGTAATCTGATTACTTTTTTTGATGTAAATTTAATGGATAACAGTTACCAGTTTTTTGTATCTTGATCACGTAATGCTATTACATGTATTCCGTTACTCCCCAAGCTTGATTAAACATGCAGTTAATAAATAATCATACACTATCAGAGAATAATGTGTTAAATATATAACGTAATAATCTATAAGCATAGGCATATTTAAAGATTGATTCAAAACTAATCGTTGCCAAGTGGCCAAGAGCAGTCTGATCTGGCCTGGACTTTTGTGTTCACTTTCAACCAGTTTTTTCAATAGTGAAACTTCAAATCTAAGAAAAGAACAAAAGATTCTATTGGCAAGAAAGGAGAAAATTGAATTAATTCAGTGCTAATTTGAGGACACACATTCATATTTGCACGTGTGCAAATGAATCCACTTTCCACACGGGGAAAAAAACTCATAGATTCCACAATCTCACCTGAATTGAATCAAACCACAGTTGCTGGTATTCTGCAACCACCACATTACCACTGCACTAATCTACAACACGATAATTTACATACTATAGTTATAGTACCTGTACTATGTGAATTCGTAATGCTCACTTTACATGGTGTAATCTTGAAATTAGAAACTTCTTTAAATTAAGTTTATCATAAGAAATGAAATCCTATTTTGATGAGAAACATAATACTTTTATGTAAACCATACATAATATTTTTTCTTAAATCTAACCGAACACACATTCCATTTTTTTTTTGTATGCTATGTTGAGCTACAATATGTTGTTCCGCCTGGTGGTTATTATGTGAAGTATCAGCCCAGACTTTGGTTGTTAAGGAGTCCGGCTTTGGGGAAGAAACTGTTACACATTCTGGCCGTGAGGGCCAGACTGCTTCAGTACCTTTTGCCAGACAGCAGGAGGGTGAAGAGTTTGTGTGAGGGGTATGTGTGGTCATCCACAATGCCGGTGGTTTTGTATATGCAGCGTGTGGTGTAAATGTCTGTTATGGAGGTAATATGGAGACTCCGATGATCTACTCAGCTGTCCTCACTATGCGCTGCAGGGTCTTGCAATCCAAGATGGTGCAATTTCCAAATCAGGCAGTGATGCAGCTGCTTAGGATGCTCTTGATGCTCTGTGTAGAATGTGGTGAGGATGGGGTTAGAGTTGGGCTTTTCTCAGCTTTTGTAGAAATTAGAGATGCTGCTGGACTTTCTTGGCTATGTAGCTGATGTTTAGAGACCAGGTGTGGTTCTCCACCAGCCAAATACCAAGGAATTTGCTGCTCTTGATGATCTCCATGGAGGAGCTGTCAATGAAGGGTGGTTGCTCCACACTCTCCTGAAGTAAACAAATTTTTTTTTGTTTTGTCTATATTCAGAGACAGGTTGTTGGCTCTGCACCAGTCTGTTAGCTGCTGCACCTCCTGTATGTACGCTGGCTTATCGTTCTTGTTGATGAGACCCACCATGGTCGTGTCATCAGCGAACTTGTTGATGTTATTCAAGCTGTGCATTGCTGCACGGTCATGAATCAACAAAGTGAACAGCAGTGGACTGAGCACACAGCCATGGGGGCCCCAGTGCTCAGTGTGGTGGTGTTGGAGATGCTGCTCCCGATCCTTCCAATCAGGTGCTGAGGAATGATTTTGTTGAATGCTGAGATGAAGTCTATGAACAGCATTCAAACTTACTTGTCCTTTTTGTGTAGGGGTGTGTGGGCCAGATGGAGGGTGGTGGCAACGGCATTGTCTGTTTTGCAGTTAGAACAATATGCGAACTTCAGGGGGTCCAGTGAGGGGGCAGCAGGGTCACGATGTGACTCCTAGATTAGCCTCTTGAAGCACTTCATGATGATGGGTTTTTAGTGCAACGGGACAGTAGTCATTGAGGCAAGACACTGAAGAGTTCTTCAGCAAGGGGATGTTGGTGGTGGCCTTGAAGCATGTTTGAATTGCTTGTATTTCCATATTTGAATTGCTTGTATTTCCTCATTTGTAAGTCACTTTGGATAAAAGCGTCTGCTAAATGAATAAATATAAATGTAAATGAATGATGGCACTGCTCTGGAAGGCATGGAAGATGTCAGAGAGAACATCCGCCAGCTTGTCTGCACATCCTTTGACCACTTTGTCAGGACCTTTGTCTGGTTCAGCAGCTTTCTGTGGGTTGACTCTGCACAGAGTTTTCCTCACAGGAGCTGTGGTTAGACACAGCATTTTGTCAATGGGAGGAGGGGTGGTCTTTCTCGCTATCACATCATTATGGGCCTCAAACTGAGCTCAGATGTTGTTCAGCACATCTGGAAGGGAGGCATCACTGTTACAGTGAGGTGATGATGTCTTGAAAGTTGGTGAATGCCTGGATGCCCTGCCACATGCACTACTGTCCTTGAAGTGGCTGTGGATTCTCTGGGCGTGTGTGTGCTTTGCCTCTCTGATGGCCCGGGACAGTTTGGCCCTCACTGTTCTCAGGGCCACCTTGTTACCTGATCTGAAGGTGGAAGCTTGGGTCCTCAGCAGCTTATGCACCCTTGCAGTCATTTATGGCTTCTGATTGGAGCATGTTGTGATAGTCTTGGAGACAGTGACATCTTCAATGCACATGTTGAAGTAGTCGGTCATTGATGCCGTGTATTCCTCCAAGTTGGTGGACTCACCATCAGTTGCAGTCTCCTTGAACATGTGCCAATCAGTGTGCTCAAAACAGTCCTGAAGAGATGAGATGGCTCCTGCTGGCCATATTTTCTCCTGCTTCAGAACCAGCTAGGAGTGTCTGATGAGCGATCGGTATGCTAGGATTAGCATAACAGAGATGTGGTCTGAGATGGTGGCAAGGCTCCTCCAGGTATGCACAGGGGATGTTTGTGTAAACAAGATCCAGCATGTTCGCCCATCTCGTTATAAATTCCACATGCTGATGGAATTTAGGCAGTATTGGCTTGAGATTCGCATGCTTGAAATTTCCGGAAACAATACAGTCCATCAGGGTGTGTATTCTGCAATTCACTAATAGCCCCATACAGTTCACAGAGCACCTCCTTGACATTAGCACTTGAGGTAGGGGTATACACTTCAAATAAGGACAGTGGTGACTTCCATTGGTAAATAAAATGGTCTAACAGTCACAAACTGAACCAGCAACAAGCAGTAACTAGAAACTAGCACCGAGTTCTAACACCATTCCATGTTGATGTAAACACACAACCCACCACTGCAAGCCTTATCACACAGTGCTGCATATCTGTTGGCATGAAACAAGGTGAGCCCATGTAGCTGAATGGCAGCATCCGGAACTCTGTTGCTGAGCAATGTCTCCATTATAACCGAGATGCTGTAGTCTCTAAACTCATTTCTTGAGGCTGTTTTGTGTTTGGGAAAGCCTAAGGAATCAGTGGGGCGAAAAAGCAAGAAAAACTTTAATTGGTTCCTTGTTGAGATATGGACCAAACCTTGTGCTATTGCACCACCATCAGGCTTACACTATATGGCCAAAAGGATATGGAGACTGAATGGGCTTTCCCACAAAAGTGGAAGCACGTAATTGTCTAGGATGTCTTTGTATGCTGTAACATTAAGATTTCCCTTCACTGGAACCAAAGGGCCCAAACCCGTTCCAGCATGGCAGTGCCCCTGTGCACAACTTAGGGAGGACTAAATCCGGAATGGGATGTTCAACAAACACATGGTTGTGATTGGTCAGGTGGCCACATACTGTTGGTCATATAATCTATATGCGTCCCTTCATGTGCCTGCATAATGAGGGCCATACTGCCCCTTTCCTCCAAATTTTATATTTCCATGACTTATGGTCTTCCATACCATATTAATGGAGAATCAGAACAATAATAATAATAAGACGAAAATCCTAACAAAAACAATAGGGTTCCAGCACTGCATCAAGCGGTGATCCACAGGGCCGAAGTGATCTTTAAAAATATTGGGTGAATTGATTTGTTGTGTCTGAAATCAAATAGGTCAGGTCAAGATCAAATTATTGTATTTTACTGCATTAATCTTTGTTACATTCTGAACTGCAAAATTAGAGTGATATTTACTCAAGTTATTAGTCTTGTGTAGGTAGCAGTTCACTATACTCTTTCTCACAGATGTTCTTGTTCTTTTAATAGCTTTGAGTACATGACATTTCTTACATACTTTGGAAATAAACAAAAAAATCTGTGTTTGAGTTGGATTTCTTGCTCACAGATAAACACAACTGATATGTTTAAGATCTGTATGTATAAATATAAGTATGTACAAACATACGAGGGACATGTGTGTCTATAGACGTGCCAGGTTTGCCATAAGGGTGATAATGATGCGTGTCTACTGCTATGCGATGGCTGTGATCGTGGATGGCACATGTTCTGCCTGAGGCCAAAGGTCACTCAGGTGCCAGAAGGTGACTGGTTCTGTCCCACCTGCAATTCTATGGTAATGTGGCATGAAACTCAAACCCTTACAAACTAATAGCAAGTAAAACTTAGCTTTGCATTATTTCTAAATGCTGCTTTTATATTTGTTGTATTTAACATTTTTGGGTGTATGGTTTCCAAGGAAACTGATGAAGATTCTCAGACAAAACAATCAGCCCGACAGAAAGCAAAGGCACGAAAACGACGTCCTGCTTGTGGAGGAGAAAGTTCAAATGAGGAGCAGCGACAGAGGCAGAACATGACTACACGGCAAAAATATGCCTTCGCCCCCTCTAGTGGGACAAACTACTCGCCCTCCAAACGCAGACGCATGGCTACACGAAACCAGCCTGACCTCACATACTGCGAGTGAGTTAGAGATTTCAGGATTTGAAACTGCTCTTTTTGGGGGGGACAACTTATATTGCATTGTATTATATCTCAGTTAAGAATTTGAAAAGTGTTAATAGCTTGACATGGGTATAAACATAGGTAAATTATAGCTCATGTTCATGTCTGTATGATCATAGCTTGAAAATGAACTACAGTCTAGTTAGAAAGCAACAGTTTTACATTATAATGATGCATATTGGTATTACACATACACATACATATATATAATATAATTTTGCACTAGTATTAAACATATTTGTGTTTCTCAGGATTATTCTGATGGAGATGGAGGCCCATCCTGATGCTTGGCCCTTCCTAGAGCCAGTCAACCCCCGACTTGTGCCTGGGTACCGCCGCATCATTAAAAACCCTATGGATTTCCAAACCATGCGGGAAAGGCTTCTACAGGGCGGGTAAGATTGCTTGTGAGTGTGTTTACAGTAATGTAAAAATAATGTGTGTTTGTGTGTGTGTCTCTTTCATTCCACAAACTAAGATGGAGATGAACACTGATGATTTAGGCATTTGGTTTATTATTTGTAATTATTTATAATTGGATACTGATTTATTCATTTGCTTTTCGTTGTGCTCAGTTAAATACTGTTATTTCAAACAACCAATCTGTTTATTTTGTGCAGCAACATGTTTTCCGGATCAAATTTTAACTTTACATTTTAACATATAAATGTATATGTTCCTTGCTGCAGCTATTGTACTTGTGAGGAGTTTGCCACAGACGCTCAGCTGATCTTTAACAACTGTGAGCTCTTTAACGAAGACACATCAGAGGTGGGCATGGCCGGACACTCCATGAGGCGCTTTTTTGAGAACCGTTGGGCAGAATTTTATCCAAACAGTGAAAAGTAGAGGGCCTGTCAGTAGGCTGCTTTTGGGGAAATAATATTTGAACAACTGCCCAACCCCACTAACTCCCCCCAAAAAACTTTTGTTAGCAAAACATATTTTGAAGACATACTGTACATGTATAATTTGTTCTATTCATTTTGTGCCCTCCTGTTATTTTTATATATTGTTGCTTGGGGGCATAGCAGGAAATTATAATTCTTAATTTCAGGTTTTAAAGAGAAAGAAAGCATAGGAACTGGGCTTACATATAGCACACTGCAGGTATACTGTATGTTCATTGATGCTGTAAGAATACAAAGAAAATAATGTGTATATTTAAAAAAAAAATTGTGAACATCACAATGAAAAACCACAAAGTGTACAGGGCTGCGCTATTGTTGAAAATTGCCTAATCTTACACCATTTACACTTATACCTCACCTGGTTCATATTTGTTTATTTGGAAATCATGAAGGACTTGTCTGAAATGTCTTGTTTCTCTTGAAATTTTTGGTACTATGCTTAATTTGTGCCACAACTTTTACTATACCTTTTTACTACTATCGTTAATGAAGCACTTTGCAGTTACTTGCTAGATTCTTTTTCAAATATATGCTCGATTATGCAGTGATCAAGTGACAGGATCCCATTCGCCAACAAGAGTGCATTCTTTGGCTTCCCAATTCAAAACAAATAATGCATTTCGTTTTAGTTTATTTGTGATGCCTTGAAAACAAAAACATGCTTATCTGGTTCACATCTAGAGCAATGTCAAACATATGGCCCATGGACTGGGACTGATCTGATTAATGCCCAACATAATCTGGCCCAACATAATAAACTGTAAATCTGTATTAATCTAAATTAAAATTGGATCAAAAATAAATCAAAGTATTTATTAAAAAAAAATTTTTTTTAAAAAGAACCTGGGCGTAGCTTTGTTTCTATGCACTGAATAGTTTTTATTAAGTTTTGCTTACGCATAAGGATGTGCATGTATTTCCACACACTCCTGACCATGCACATACAAGAACCCATAGTGGTAGAAAAGTGTAATAGCAGGTAAGCTGACTATACGGAGAATCTATATCACGGAGCTGTAATTACTAACTTCGGTGCTCAAAGATGCAGACAGATGACACAGATGGACTGTAAAGCAAAATCGTATAAAAGGAACATTTAAAGATATATTGGTGTTATACCTTGTCTCATGCAGGTTTGCAGAGGGAATGTGTTTTTAGCACCACTGGAAACTCTATGCTGAGAGTGTGAAGTGGATGATCAGTTGATTTAATTTGCTAGGGCTTTTAGCTATGGGTACATTTCAAAGAGAAAGTGGAGACAGTACTGGCATTTACCTGCCAATTACTAGTTGAATAATGACACATCTTTACTTCATTTCTATTGCTCACCCTGCAATACCTTGCATTTCTAAAAGGAAAAGACAGCAAAAATGACAAATATTCATGCTAATGCAGAGTTTCTAAATGTAATTGGGAAAATAGAATGTGCACACATACACACGCACACACACACACACACACACACACACACACACACACAGTGGGGGAAATAAGTATTGAACGTGTCAACATTTTTTTTAGAAAATGTATTTCCAATGAGGCTATTCATATGAAATTTTCACTAGACATCAGTATTAACTCAAGAAATCTGGAAATATAAAGAATTCACAGCATAAAAGTCCATAAATGAAGTTATGTGTAATAAAATGGAATGACACAGGAAAAAAAGTATTGAACACGCAAAGAATAAGCAGTTCTCTAAGGGAAGGAACCAACTGAAATCCCTAAGTAATTATACTGCTTATCTGTGCAAATTAATATCAGCTGGGTTAGTAAATTGATGGTCTATAAAAAGGCTTTTCTTTACCAAGGTGTCACATAACAAACATTTCATGATGGGTATAAGCAAAGAGCTCTCCCAAGACCTTCGGAACCTTATGCTGCAAAACGTATTGATGGAATCGGATACAGACATATTTCAAAATTTCTGAATCTTCCAATAAGCATCACTGGGGCCATTATGTGCAAGTGGAAGCAACATCATGAACCCGCCACGCACAGAAGCTCCTCACAAGATTTCTGACCAGGGAGTCAGACGAATAGTCACAAGAGCCAAGGACAACTTGGAAAGAGCTCCAAAAACAATTGGAGGCAGTAGGTACCATTGTCACACAGAAAACAATAGGCAATGCACACCACTGCTCACGCTCACCACGCAAGACTCCATTACTAAAGAAAAGGCATATCGAAGCTTGTTTAAAGTTTGCTACAACTCATTAGGACAAGCCTATGAAATACTGGGAGAGTGTAGTTTGGTCAGACGAGAGCAAAATTGTACTTTTTGGCTGTCAGACTACACACCATGTTTGGAGAAGAAATGGAACCTTACATCACCCTTAAAACACTATACCAACAGTGAAGTTTGGAGGTGGAAGCATCATAGTGTGGGGCTATTTTTCATCGCATGGTACTGGCAGATTCATATAATTGAATGAATGATGAATGGAACCCTTTATCAGGAGATTTTTGAGAAGAATCTGCTACCATTCACCAGGATGATGAAGATGAGACTTGGGTGGACGTTCCAGCAGGACAATGATCCAAAGCATACCACAAAGGAAACTCAATTGGTTTCAGAGAAAAAAATAAAGGTGTTAGAATGGCCCAGTCAATCACCTGACTTGAATCCAATTGAACAAGATTTAAAGAAAATATGTTTAGAAGAATGGGCCAAAATCTCACCTGAATACTGCAGCCAATTACTTTCTTCATACAGGATGCTGTCACTACAAACAAAGGCTTCTCCAGTAAGTATTAAATAAATTTCGGTTAACATGTTCAATACTTTTTTCCTGTGTCATTCCACTTTATTACACATAATTTTATTTATGGACTTTAATGTTGTGAATTCTTTATATTTCTTGATTTCTTGAGTTATTACTGATATTTGGTGAAAATGTCATGTGAATAGCCTTATTGGAAATATGTTTACTGAAAAAAATGTTTGTTTTCTTACAAACTACTCATCATAAAAGTGCCAAATAAACTATTTTTGTTTTGTTTTACTTCATGCAACAATATCTTTACTTCATTGTCAGTTCATCTTAGACTTTATGGCATGTTCCATGTTGGTATGTTCCATGTTGTTGATGCATAAGCAACCCAGCAAGACGCATCGCCATAAAGTATGACTAATAAATGAAGCCCTTCTCCATCAGCTCAGAAGTTTGTGTGTGATTGGCCAGGATTGAGCTTTATTAGATTAAAGGATTAGCTTTATTAAGTGGCCCACTGGCACTTTGAGTAAATTTCTCTGAATGGCCCAACTCAAAATTTTTAACCTGAATTTCTGACTGCTTGAATTTTTTCTAACATGTATTTCTGTTGCCTGAATTTTCAACCTTTTAACCTAAAAAAAACCCCCATCAAATTTACATTTGTTTTTTCAAGCATTATAAATGTATACTTTTTTTTAATCATTACACATTTAGGTTCAGGTTCTGCTGATTCTGATATATCTGCCATTTTATCTGTGTTAGTCAGTCATCTGTCAGATAATCTAACTAGTCACTGAACATTTGAGTCATATATTTATATTTACTGCTTAAATATGTGTATGTGCTTTAACTTATGTGCATGCTTCTTCCATGAATAATGCAACAAACATAAATATTGCTGTGGAAAACAATAATGGAACCTGTAACATTAGCGTAACACATGGTTTTAATAACTAATGAATAATTTTATTCTTTTATCTTCATGTCGATCCTATACCCATTAATTTGTTCACTATACATATGATTCAAGTTACTTGAAATTGGTCATGTCCAAAAGAATAGGCACTCCAGCCACACACCCGATGCCTGGAAATTTTAGAGAAAGTAGAATATGCAGGTATTTCTCTGGGAGTTCATATGGATCCACATCAATGAGTAATTTTATTCATATACCATTGCTGTTACTATTACCATTTTGTATCATGATGCAAAAGAAGGTGTTTAAGTGTGGATACAGTGAGCATGGTGAGCAGAAGTACACTGACATACTGAAAGACTCACATGCAGTAAAGTTCTAACAGTGCGTTGTGTGTATCCACAGTGTTTAACATTATTCAGCATTCAGACAAATGCTGATTAAATGCATGCCCACACATAACTGTATTTTGTTTACATAGAGTAATGTAATGGAAGGTTACAGTGGTGCGTGAAAGTTTGTGAACCCATTGGAATCCTAAAAGTAGACAAAGAAAAGACTCTAGAGATCGTTTGGTAACCTTTTCCAGCCTGATGAGCATCAACAACTCTTTTTCTGAGGTCCGCAGAAATCTATTTTCTCATGCCATGACACATTTACACAAACATGTTGTGAAGATCAAACATTGGGTAATTTTTCATTAATAAAGGGCTTTTCACACTGAGCATGATTAAGCGACGCGAATGTACGGTGCGATGACGCTCTTGAATTGAAACAATAGATCCCTATGGAGCTATTCACACCGGTCATGACAAAGCAAGATTTTTTTTTTTCCCAGTGTGTCGATTCCTCCCCATGCTCCACAATGAAATAGGCCATCCAATTATATTTGAGTTTTAGATCACGTGCCTGGAGCCAATGCTGTTCACAAAAGGCAAGACAGGTGTCAGCACAGAAAGCTGTTTTGAAAATCAGCGTAAACACGAAAGAATAGTATTCCAGAAGAGAGAAGAGAATGGATGTTATTGCGTTATTGTTATCATTCGTGTATGAGAACAGAGAACTTTTTGATAAACATCACAGTGACTACAAAATCATTGACAAAAAGGTAATTTTTATATAGTGTATAATTGTAATCCCCTTTAATCTTATAATTATTATTCTTATTGTTCTTTCACCTATATATACATGTTTTATACTTTTAGATTAAAATATATATGTTTATTTATTTATTTATCTTGCACAAATAAACAGGTTTTAGTCCCAATACTGTGTTATTGCATTAGATTTCACATTATTTCATTCATTCTAAAACAGCTTGATGGTGCTGTTCAAAAAACACACAAAAAAACCTTTCTGCCTCCCTTTCTGGATAGAATACACACAGTTTCTGTGCTTCTTAGTAGTTTGTGTTATGGTGCTATGTGCCAACATTTACTGATTGTTCTACTCAGTGGTCAAAGATGATAGGCCAATCAGCTAAATAGTGTGTTATGCCACCTAGTGCGCAGGTGTAAAATGCATTCTCGGCCAGCGTGAGTTAGCTGAAGATCATTCATTTGGTGTGAAAGCACCGTTCGTCTATGAGACACTTCTTTTTATCAACTCAGACTCAGTGTGAAAGGGCCTTAAGTCAATGACCAAGTATAATATTTTTGTCTCATTTGTTTAATTGGGTTCTCTTTGTCTACTTTTAGGGCTCGTGTGAAAATCTGATGATATTTTAGGTATTCTACATACATGCATGCATATATATATATATATATATATATATATATATATATATATATATATATATATATATATATATATATAGTGTGTGTGTGTATATGTATATACACGTGTGTGTGTGTACATACATACATTATATAGATATATTATGTATGTACAATACCTACAATATAAAAATATCAGACTCTCACACAAGTCCTAAAAGCTTTAATACACACACAAGTCCTAAATATATAGAAAATTCTAAAGGGTTCACAAATTTTGCAAGCACCACTGTAGGTATATTACCATTATGCTTTCCCCCCTTAAGATTTTGGAGAGTTTTCCCATCTTCTTGTTTCCTTGTCGAGTACCAATAGCAAAGTCATCCCCTTGTGACCTTGAACCTCACATGGGTAACCAAAGGTCCCTGGTATGTTGCGCTTGTCCTTGTCAGTTATTGTCAAATTGACTGATCTAGGTGGCTCTCTCAGTCCTCTAGTTAGAACTACTGTTACATAGTTAACCTTGCGTTATTTTCTTCCATTGCTGGCCACAAGAACAGTTTTCTTCTGAACTAATTTCGGATGTGTATTAAAGCCATTGCAAGAGTTTGATGGTGCACCTCACCAGACAATAACAGGCAGCACTCATAAATAGTGCAAACAGCATACTTTATAGAAACTGAGAAATCACTCAGCCATGTGTTATACTGCTTCTTATTAAGGATGACAGTCACTCCAAATGGCAGTAGTATTGAATATTGAGCATAAGAATCACTTAACATTCTGATACTGTTTTTTTTTTTTTGAGGATGAGGATTACTAAATGAGCTGATATTGTAGTCTACTGAGCATAAGAATCAGTCAGAGTATTAATGCTGATATACGAGCTCCAAAACATTCCTTATGTTGGAGCATAAGGGGTTTATGACTACTGTTTCACACCAAACAACATTCCACTGCATTAGTTTCAGTCCGCAATAGTACATACGGCCCTTTGAGGGGTTGATGGGTTGCTAAAAATGCTGCAGTTCTAGCCACACAGATTTTATTTTGAGTATGTTTTTTTTTTCTTCCACAAGCTGACCTCCCATTTCTGTTGTTACTGGTTCCAGTTTTACAGGGAGAATACCTAAGGGCATATCCTGAAGCAGAAAATGCAAGCTGGTCCAACACCTCAGGGCACATTCTTGTCAACAATACAGTCACATGCTTCTGGCTCACAAGTCGTTGGCTCTGGCTCAACATGTTGTTGAGCATGCTGAAATGGTTTCCAGTTTTACCACTGGGTTGCTGACATTTTCTTTGCCAGACATTGAAAGTCTATATGCACTCCTCTCCAAAAATATTGGAATGGCAAGGCCATTTTATTTGTTTTTTGCTGTAGACTGAAGACATTTGTGTTTGAGATCAAAAGATGAATATGAGAACAGTGTTTAGAATTTCAGCTTTTAATTCCTGGTATTTATGTGTACATGTCTTAAACAATATGGAACATAGCACATTTTATATCAAACCACTTGTAGGTGGGCAAAAATATTTGAACATGTGACTGATAGATGTTTCATGTTACCCAGGTGTATCTTGTTAGATTGATTGTTTAAACATAAATAGTTTAACCTGTGAAGACTGCATTTGTTGTTAAAAATGTTAACACCACATGAAGATCAGAGAACTGTCTAGGGGAGAAATGCAAGCCATTTTGAAGCTGAGAAAATAGGTCAAATCTAAATTAGAGGCATTGCACAAATTTTGGGCATAGCCAATACAACAATTTGGAATGTCCAGAAAAAGAAAGAAACCACTGGTGTACTGAGCAATAGATACTGAATGGGTCAGCCAAGGAAAACAACAGCAGCTGATGAGAGAAACATTGTGAGAGCTGTGGAAAAACCCCCTCCAAAACAACAGTCCGTAACATCACCAACAACCTCCACAGGGCAGGGTGAAGGTGTCACAATCTGCTGTTCGAAGAAGACTTTAAGAGCAGAAATATAGAGGCTATACCACAAGATGCAAACCACTCATCTGCAGGAAGAACCTGAAAGCCAGATCGGAATTCACACAAAAATACAGAGATGAGGCACAAAAGTTCTGGAACCAAGATTAACCTCTACCAAAGTGATGTAAAGGCCAAAGTGTGGAGAAACAAAGGATCAGCTCATGATTCAAAACATACAAGCTTATCTTTGAAACATGGTGGAGGCCATGGCTCGGGCTTACATATCTGCTTCTGGAACAGGCTCATTAATCTTTATAGATGATGTAATGATGGTAGCAGCAGAATGAATTCAGAAGTTTACGGGAACATTTTGTCTCATTAAAGAGAAATGCATCCAAATTAATCATAAGGAACTTTATCATGCAGCAAGACAATTATTCAAAACATACTAGGAAAGGACTTGATCATGGCAAAAAGTGGAAGGTATTAGACTCGACAAGTCAATCACGAGATCTTAACCCAGCTGAACATGCATTTCACCTCCTGAGGAGGAGACTGAAGGGAGAAACCCCCTGAAACAAACAACTGAACGAGGCTACAGGAAAAGCATTACAAAAGAAGAAACCAACAATTTGCTGATGTCAGTGTGTTGATGCAGTTATTGCAAGCAAGGAATATGGAAGAAAATATTAAGTGTTGTTTACTTTAATTTACTTCAAGACTAATCTGTTCCTATACTTTTGCTTGCCTAAAAGTTGGGTGGTCTGGTACAAAATATTCAGTGTTTTATGTTGTGTAACACATCTAGATGTAAATACCAACAATTGAAATAAAAGATGAAATCCTAAACTCGAGTATCATATCCATCATTTGATCTCAAACCCAAATGTCTTTGGTGTTAGCACAAACAACTGAATTGGTCTTCCCATTCCACTAGTTTCAGAGGGGACTGTATGATTGCCTTTATGATCAAGACGGCTCCATCTTCCGTCAAAAAGGCTCGCATGACCTACAAGTCAAGTTTAATGCCTGTAAATGTAAAGGATTAGACATTGTCCAGACATAGGGTGTATTGCAACACAATAATAATGGTGAAAATAGTAATAAGCGAAATATTATAACTAACCTATGATGTGCATCAACACACACTCTCTATAGGTGCAAGATTAGCCAAAAATAAATGAATAAATAAAAATCAAGGGTTTAGAAAACTTTAATCTTCTTCCTTGAATTCACTTCCTCAACAAAGTGAGAATAGGAAAGAGGAGTTGCACAACAGCGAGGAACTTTTATATCCTACCCAAATGGGCTCACAGTCACAAGGTTGATGACTCTGATATTAATATAGTTATATTAATATTGGTACTTATCTGAGTGGTCCACAGCAAGAAAATTTCCCTGGTGGTCCACAGCAAAAGGAAATTATGCTATTTATAATAAGCTAAACGTAGTGCTTCAGTTTAAAATATTATCTATCTATAATGTTGGGGTAGCTAATATGAACATTAGGGAACATGATGTTAGTAAAAATATTATATATTTTTTGTATAATAATATATAATCTTATATATTCTCCTTTAACGTGTGATTTTAACACTCTATAAGACTGTTAGAAAATCTGAAAAATCTCAAACTGCTTCACTTCTGGTTGTCTTTAATATCCAACAACATGGTGTTGGTTACCACATTAAGTGCAGGTATGATGGCCTCCACCTATGCATCTCTACATGCACATCCAATTCCCCCTGCCGCACCTCCAGACCCCCTAAAAGACCACATGATCACACATAGGCGAGCATAAAAGTATAAACCAGGCCTTAGCTGTTAGGTGCTAGCTATATTATCTTCCATGCTAATGACTCAGAAAAGGAATAGACAGGGTGGGTATAACAAGCATTATAAAACTGGCAGTATG
This sequence comes from Ictalurus punctatus, assembly GCF_001660625.3. NCBI lineage: Eukaryota > Metazoa > Chordata > Actinopteri > Siluriformes > Ictaluridae > Ictalurus > Ictalurus punctatus. The sequence continues at coordinate 9,413,977 of NC_030430.2, read as the reverse complement.
GCACTGCCCTTGACCTTCAGTATATCCATTTACACATTAAATGATCCAAGTGTAAACATTTTGACACACTAATATTCCCTGTATGCATTTTTTCACTAGCCTTAAAGTGTTTTTATGTTTTCTTTCACTTTAATGTATTTCAGCAACTACGAGCATTATATCAGTTCTTGGACCTCTGTCTGACACCAAGCTAATCAAGCCTTCTGCTTCATTATTCCTTACAGGCTGCTTTCCTTTTATGAACCACATTCCATGTGTTCTGTAAAAAAAATAATCTGGATTATTTTTTTTTAATCTTATTTTCTAATCTAAAAAGACAAATAAAAAAAATCCTTCTATAGCTGGGATTATTGAATAGCAATAACCTACATGGAACATGTCTGGACAACATTGCAGAAAAGTCTAGACAATTCCTGGCATGGCCAGTATAGACAAGAAAATTTGTTCTATAGATAACTTTCATTTGTGTATGAACTACTCCCACACTGAAACACAAAGGACACTTTTTAAAAACTCCATTAGCCTTATATTTACACCTTTTTACCTCTATGTATGACTATCTAATTTACTAGACTGGCTGGTCATTGTTGTGGAAAGGTAAAAAGGTTAATGGCAAGGTTATACTTATACATTTGAAGTAAAAATTACAGATACGTTGTGGTATACAATTTCTTTACCGAAATATGCTGGTTCTTGGGTTTTCAGAAAAGACAAGTAAATATCTTGAAAATATTTATTTATATAGTGGGGGAAATAAGTACTGGACGCATCAACATTATTTTCAGTAAATATATTTTCAATGAGGCTATTCGTATGAAATTTTCACCATACATCAGTATTAATTCAAGAAATCCCCAAATATAAAGAATTCACAACATTAAAGTCCATAAATTAAGTTATTTGAAATAAAGTGGAATGACACAAGAAAAAAGTATTGAACACGCCAACTGAAATTTATTTAATACTTAATGGAGAAGCCTTTGTTTGTAATGACAGCTTCAAGATGCTTCCTGTATGAAGAAATTAATCGGCCACAGTATTCAGGTGTGATTTTGGCCCATTCTTCTAAACATATTGTCTTTAAATTTTGTTCAGTTGGATTCAAGTCAGGTTATTGACTGGGTCATTCTAATGCCATGATACACCTTCATGCGAGTAGTCCAATTGGAAATATATTTTATGAAAAAAATGTTGACTCGTGTAATATTTATGTATTTCCCCCACTGTATTGACAAGAATCAAAATTGAGATGTATAAACAAAAGGTGAAATTTACCTCATGACATTAGACACCCCCCCGACTGATAAATCTCTTCATCACTGTTACTGGAGCATTTATTAATGGTGGGAAACTCTAGTGTTGTACAATAACTGTTATTTCTTGAAGATCTCAAATTATAGGATGCAAGGAAATGTTAGATGCAATATTCCTTTTATAGCTTAGCAAAAGGTTTTATGTTACATTTAAAAGTAGATGTAGAACACTGAGCTTGTATATAAGTATGTTTTCCTCTATGGAAAACATGACAGTGAGAGAATAGAAAAAAACTATGATAATGAAATGTAGTTTTTACACTGAACTTGTGCAGGATAATATAACATATTTCACTCTGTATATCTATCTGTTTATGGAGACACACAAGGGACATTTTCCCTAAAAGAGCTGGATGTTATAAGGAAATGTAATACTAAACCATAAACCCAAATGTGGTGTTAGTGGATTTTAAATAATGTACAGTTTCTGTGACTTTCTCCCTTCTATATTTTTACAGAAATATAATTTTTAAAAGTTAGCTTTATGTTATCATGTTGTTTTAAAGTGATATACCGTGCATCTGTAGAATGTACTGCAAGCAGAAATAAAATGAGTTTCAATACTCACTTGGATTTACCTTATTCTGTCTGTGTTTTTTTTGTTTGTTTGTTTTGTGGTTGTTTTTTTTTTGTTTGTTTGTTTTTGCTATGCATGTGAGCAAAGTTTGTTGAATTAGGTCTCATTAAACAGAGATAACTAAATTTGTGCTGAAATTTGACTATTCAGTCTGTTATTTCTGTCTGTCAGTCTGTCACTCACTGTGCCAGTGATTTGTAATCCTTGGGAGAGAGAGATAATGCTTTATATAATTAATCTTACAATCTACAACCCCAATTCCAAAAACATTGGGGTTCTGTGTAAAATGTAAATAAAAATAGAATGCAATGCTTTGAAAATCTCATAAACCCACATGTGTTTCACAATAGAACACAGAAAACATATCAAATGTTTAAACTGAGGAAATAAGGTAAAAGAAAAATAATAAGGTAATTTTGAAGTTGATGGCTGCAACACATCTCAAAAAAGTTGGGATGGGGCAACAAAAAGCTGGAAAAGTAAGTGTTACTAAAAGGAAACTGCTGGAGGTTAATTGGCAACAGGTCAGTAACATGAGTGGGTATAAAATATAGTATCTTAGAGAGGCAGAGTCTTTCAGAAGTAAAGATTGGCAGCGGTTCACTCATCTGTGAAAAACTATGTATACAATTTGTGGAACAATTTCAGAATAATGTTCCTCAATGTAAAATTGCAAAGACTGAATATCTCAATCTACATAATCAAAAGATTCAGAGGATCTGGAGAAATCTCTGTGCGCAATGGAAAAGGGTGAAAATCAATATTGCATGCCCATTACCTTTGTTCCATCAGGCGGCACTGCATAAAAACAGGCATGATTCTGTAATGGAAATCACTGCATGGGCTCTAAACTAAAGAGGAGAGGGACCATCTGGCTTTTTATTAGCACTCAGTTCAAAAGCCTGCATCTCTGATGGTATGGGGGTGCATTAGTGCCTATGGAATTGGCAGCTTGCACATCTGGAAAGGAACCATCAATGCTGAAAGGTTTTAGAGCAACATATGCTTCCATCCAGATTCCATCCCATCTTTGCTTCTGAGAGACTCTGCCTCTCTACGATACTCTTTTTATATTGTCATGTTACTGACCTTTTGCTAATTAACCTAATTAGTCAAAGGTCATCAGCAATTATCATAATGATCATAATTATCATCAATTATAATTATCCATCAGTCTTCTATACTGCTTATCTTACAGGGTCGCAGGAAACCTGGAGCCTATCCCAGGGAGCATGAGGCACAAGAAGGGGTACATCCTAGATGGGGTGCCAATCCATTGCAGAGCACAGTCACACACATTCACACACCCATTCGGTGCCACCGTGCACCCTCAATTATAATTTTCAATTATTATTATCTTGATTATCATAATGATAAAAACCCCGATGTAACTTCCTTAAGTGATATGCCCTCCAGCCACCCCCCCACCAACACTTCATTCCCATATACACACACACACACATGCGTAACTTCCTAAAATGATATGCCCCCCAGCACCTCCTCCTTTCCCCTTCATTCCCATACACACATACATGCATACACTCGTAACTTCCTCGTAACATCTTACACACGTTTACCAAATTTTGTACATGTAGGTGAAACATGGCACGAGGCGCACATCATTGAAATTTTGTAGGTGGTGTTGTCGAGCCATTTTGCCACACTCAATTCTGGAACCCCTGTCATATGTAAATTTTCACCGGTTCTGATGTGTCTGCAAAGTTTTGTGAGTTTTCGAGTATGCCCTCTACAATGCAATTCATTTCGGAAAAGAAGAAGAAGAAGAAGAAACGGACCAGATCCAATAAAGCTTTGCACCAGCCGTGCTCGGGCCCTAATAATAATAATAAACGGAGCAGATCCAATAGGGCTTCGCACCAGCGGTGCTCTGGCCCTAATAAACGGAACAGATCCAATAGGGTTTCGCACCTGCAGTGCTCTGGCCCTAATAATGATAATGATAATAATAATAATAATAAACAGAGCATATCCAATAGGGCTTGAACCAGCAGTGGCCATAATTATGTTTAATCACAAATCCCACACCCATATTGGCTCGAATTTGGGGGAATTTCCCCTCCTTCTCCCACCTCATTCTTTCCCTTTCATAAAGGGCTTCTTGGACTCGGAAAAATTCTACTGCATCCATGTTATGGCAAAGTATTCTGTCACGTAATGGAGGTTGAGAACAGAGGCAAGTGCAGATAAGAGCTTTATTAGAGATAGGCAGGCAGACAGATCCAAAACGTGTATCAAAAGCCTGCTCAAAAACAGACAAATGGTCAGACGAATGGCAAACAGGATAAACCAGGCTAAGATGGGAATCGATAAACGAGAACAGGATCTTTGTGTACCAGAGTGGGCATGTCAGATCAGGGAGACACCGAAAATGTAAAGTGCTGTGGATCCCCAGGAGCAGAATGAAGAGGCACTATAGTAGGCTCTTCTTGATATGGTTTATTCTGAAAGTTTCCTTTTTTCTCACAGCCCTGTCCTCAAACGACATATCTTCAGAGTCAGTTGGGTCTTTTGTTTCCCATTCCTCTGATGACGAGGGACCATCAGCTATAAAACTGAGGGTCAAAAATGGTAAATGGTAAATGGCGCACTTATATAGCGCTTTTATCCAAAGCACTTTACACTGGTTCTCATTCACACACACACTCACACACCCATGGTAGCAGAGCTGCCATGCAAGGCACTAACTTGCCATCGGGAGCAACTTTGGGTTCAGTGTCTTGCCCAAGGATGGGAACCGCCAACCCTACGATGTGGACAACCCACTCTACCACCTGAGTCACAGCCACCCCAAAAGAGAAACGATGGTCCACTCCAATCCATCCATGAGGAGTGAATTGTTGTGCTGAGTTACGATATTGTGTTCCACTGCTGCATGTACAGTATGTTTGTAGTCATACCCTAGATACAGATGTTAGGGCGTTCTGCTTGTCATAGTGTGAAATGCAGGCTTTATTAGTTAAATGCTCCCACACTAGGTGGTGGAGGCCTTGTGTTCTTGGGTTGTTTGTCTGTCCATGCGTCTGGCCAAGATTCTCATTACCAAACAGCAGATGAACTGATTAGCTCCTGAAATGGATCCAAATAGGTCCAAGGCCACAGCAAAGTTTTTATTCAATAGCTTAATAGTATCCTGTTTATACTTTAAGGTTATTTGAGGCATACAAATTAGTACAAATGAACTTACAAAGGACTAGACAAGAAGTTATACTTTTATTGTTCACCCAGAATGTCTTACTTACATGGTTCTTTTTTACATTTTGCAGTGAAGACTGTAACAAGTGTAATAAATCGATACAAGAAGGCCCCGAAGTACTACAACAAATTTTGTTCAATTAAGAGGGCTTTTGAGAATCTGGCTATGGACAGAGACACCATATCTCGAACTGCACCCATTGCTGAGCTCAGCATGGTTTGTCCACAGGTGTTTTCCAGCCTTCCTCCATGGATGAAAAAACAGAGAAGCTGGCAGAGTACGCAGATAGGTGCCACACAGCCCTGACTGCAGCAATTAGAACAGAAATTACTGTAAAAAAAAAAGCAAAAAAAGCAAAGTGACAAATTTGTTGTTTTCACCCATTATATATACGCATCTCAATAACAATACAAAGCTGTCATCAACTCGTTGATTCTCAATAATGTCTGTATACATCATGTAAAAGTCTGCATGAATATCAGCAGGATTAGGCGCTTCTGGTCATCAGGTCTTTAACTGGCCACCGGGATTCATACTGAGCATATATGCTAAATTTCCATTAGCTTTGAACATAAAAAATTTTTGGAACACAATGCGTATTTTATTTTTATAGGGTTATAAAAGTTCTTCAGTACTTTTATAATACCCTTGAGTGATATGAAAGTAATTGTTTTGTGTTTTATTCCCATTCCTCAGAGTAACATGACATAGACAATCATTCTGGATTAAAGAGTACCAACTCTGGACATAGTGAACCTCTGTGAGTGACACTTCCCATAATCCGTTGAAATCGATTGGTTTGGCAAATTTTGTAGTATAGTGAGTGATTTTATTATTAGGGTAAATATCCATCAAGGCATTGCTTGGGAGGGTCACAAAGAATCTGCACTCTTCCATGGTTTAATGATTATAGATTTCAGTTCTGTTCATTTTGATAGTGCTCATGTTAACTACATCTTTGGCTCGAACCCAGGAGTTACATTTATTAGGCCACCCCACCCATTTTATCGGATAAACGTTTTTCCCAGTTTTGGGTCTTTTCAGACAGGACTTTCTCTATTTTGAATGCCTTGTCCTTCCCAATAATGATCTTTTGTAACTCAGATTCATAAAACATTCCCTTATTTTTTTCTCCATCATAATCTTGTAATTTATACAACTTTTATTGAACCTTTCACACAGAGATGCTTTTGTTTTTGTTATGTTTCTTCACTAATGTTTGAATACTTTGGTTAAAAAACTCAGTCTGTAGTTTTTTGGGGACTCTACCTTCCTTTAGAATGGAAACAAAGGCTTTAGTTACCTCAGTTCTGTCACGAATCGTGACGGAGCAGAGATAGGACGGATGCAAGTGCAGGATGAACAGTTGTTTATTTGAAAGAGAGACAGGCAGACAAATCCAAAACGTGATCCAAAACGTAATCCATAGACATGCAAGAGGTCAGGCGATTGGTAAACAGGCATACACGGGGCAAGGCAGGAATCTAGGTCGTGGTCACGGAAAACAGGGTCGATAAACAAAAAAGGAAACAAACTATGACGAGGGACTGGAAGCGGATAATCCAGCGCGAACTAACTCTAAAGACACGACACGACACGACACGACACGACACGACACGACACGACACGACACGACACGACACGACACGACACGACACGACACGACACGACACGACACGACACGACAAAGTATTAATCTTCCGCGTTGTGTGCTGGGAGGCGCGCGGTATATATGCGGACATGATCAGCATCTAAACCGCTAGCAGCTGAGAGCAATTCAGACCCACGTGAAATCCCAGCCAATGACAGAACAGGGAGGAGACATGACAGAAACATAAACAAAACACACGTGTCCAGATGTCATTACAGTCAACAACAGAAAAGCAGATGCTCGCGCATTCGCGCTTAGAGCACGCGGCAAGTTCCAGTCTTTTTTAACACACGTACACAGGCATATTTAGATAAAAAGTCTATATATGTTATAAATTTCATGCTGTTATTACGCTCTGACAGGTTGCTCATATCTGCTAAATCATCTTGCCATTGTTCATGTTTCATTGTTCATTGTTTCTTTGAAACTTTGTAGAGACTGGTTTATGTAGACTGTATGCATCCTGCTAACCAGTTTTTTATTTCAGCATCATTAACTCTTTTGCTTGCTTTCTCAACAATAGCTCTTTGAAACTCTCTATGCCACCATAAGATCCTGGGTCTGACGGTGTATAATAAATATTCTTTATCAATTGTTCAGTCATTTTGGATTGTCAAGACAACAATGATCAAACACAGGTATAGCTTAAGCATTTTATCTCAGAATGCTTATGGTGTGTGTTGTATAAAAAATATACATGAAATAAACACGAGGGAGACCTAGTATGAGTAATATGTAATCTTATTGAGAATTCACTGGGCTGGTGGACTGTATGAACGGATGTTCACCTAAGACACAACACACAGATAAGCAAGGCGCAGGGGGATAACAATACATGTATTTGATTAAGTGCATCCAGGTCTCAGAGCATAGGTGGAGTACGTCTGCACGCAGGCAGAAGGTCAACTAAGACACACACACACACACACACACACACACACACACACACACACACACACACACACACACACACACACACAGAGGCCTGGTGTGTATGCAGAAAACAGAAATTAATCTGTTTCATATTCTGTTTCATGAAATACTCTTATAGGGTAATGTACATGCAAGCACTATAAACAAAAAAAGAAATGTAGAACAAACATAAAATTTACTCATAATTTTGAGATGGTGTGTTTGAAAGTGTCTGTTCTCGACAAAAATCCAGTCAGGAAGCGACACAGACAAGGTCAAGTTATTTTTAAAGAGTGAAACAAAACAAAATGTATTTTGGAGCCAGAACTGCACCTGCGTGATAAGGGTCGCTCAACAGTGCCAATTGATGTATGTAATGGTGTTCCGGGATAGCTAACTCTAAACATATTGATGTCTGGGTTATCCTGACCCTAAGAAAACTGTATAAATAGAAGAACTTCAGCTCTGGTTTTTTAGATCGCATTTTGGGGCGTCTCAAACTGTGGGGATCTCGTGTGGTGGAACGGAACAAATAAACCTGACCCTTGCTTCTTCTCACTCATGGCTGGTGTCTTATTTTTATTGCTCCAATTGAATATGTGAGTATATGTTTCTATGTTAAGTGTCTTCAGATAATAGGCAAAATTTGAGCCAGCATTTGGCACCCCAGATGGGACTGGGCTAAGACCTGTACGTCGGTAATCTATCCCATGGGACTTCACTCTCTATGGCAACAGATAGGCCGTGTAGGAAAAAGGCACAGCAAACGCCTGTTATTTCAAAGCTCTGTCTTAGAGATCTGTTGTTACAAGTGGGAAGCCCCAGGGTGGGAAGAAAGACTAAGTTGGTCTCCAAAAGAACCTTGAGTGAGTGAGAAAAGGTAAGAGAAGTGTGAACTGATATGTGATTGTATAAGGGTTATGTATAAGGTGTATAAGGTTGTTTAATGAAATTGTATATGTGTTGGGTGAGTGAAAGTCCTGCAATACCGCTGGTGAAAGATTCCAGGGCTGCAATAGAGGCAGGTGGAAATGAGGCCTCAAAACCCAGATACCAGCCACTCGAGGTGGCGGCTGTTTTGGTGGGGGACCCCTAATACCGCTGGTGAAAGATTCCAGGGCTGGATAGAGAGGGGTTAAACGCTGGGCCCAGGTCCGGGTCACGCAACTCGGGGAAAGGACCCGTCAAGAGAAGTGTGCCCGGTGTATGAATGTGTATTAACAAATGTGTGTGTGATAATATAAATAGGTGTAACAGTGTATGAATATAATATGGGTGTGAGAGCTTGCATGCGTGTGTGATAAGCTCTGAAAATTACTTTTGGAGACCAGTAAGAATGTTGTATTAATTAGTGCTCTGAACATGAGCTCCATACATAAGGAGTTATGTGTGTTTGATAAGCTCTGAAAATTAGTTTTGGAGATAAGTGTGAGTGAGTGTGTGTTCTTTTCTGTGCAGGCCTGCTTCTGTGTGAACGAAAAAAGGTGTGTGTGATCATCAGATTGAGATGGGTAAAACAGAACTTTGTGAGATATTTCTGCTTTTTCATTGAATGTTTGAATCTGGTACAGACTTTGGGGTGTGAGTCCAGTGGGACTGTTTGTATTATAATAATTACTTTGGTATCAATAACTGCTGTAGGAATGTTTTCAAAATTGGGGAGAAGTCAAGAACATTGAAAATATTTTAGACATCTGCCAGATTGCCCGTTGTGTAAATCAGAACTTCTAGACCTGTAATATATAAAAACATATTCCCAGATTGTGTGATCCAGGGAAAAGGAAGACTGAAGGTGGAAAAAAGTGTGCATTTTCAGGCCCCAGAAGCCATTGTTGAGAAATGAGTGAGTCAGACGCTCGAAATGTGGAGGAGAAAGTCCATTTGGACCTTTCATTTATATTCCATAAATTAAGTGATAATAAAGGGTTTCTCAATAGCTCAATTGTAGTCAGCTTGCTCTTTTAGCAGCCTTTGGACTGTGGGTAGTTCTATGGGAGATAAAAAGTAGTCGACACAGAGTGTTTCTTTTTTTGTCTATATTGCTCATTTCATTCAGTGCCTTGTCTATAAATCCTGCAGAGATGTTAGGTATAATATTTGTAATATTTTAGTAACTATTGTTATACAACTTGAAGTTAGTAAGTTATAAAAAATTGTGTTCACAATTATGGTAATTCAGTACATAACACTTAAATTCTGTTTAAATAATGTGGAAAAACTAGCTGGAACAACATGATTTTTATGAGTAATCAAGTTAAAAACTTGTGTTTATTATACAGATTATTAAATGAGTTTTAATTGAAAATACATTTGATTGTAGAGGAAAAGGTGATTTCTACAATTCAGTGTAGTTCGTTGGTTGAAATTAATTTAAAGTTGTCATAACTCAAAAATTAATGGTGTTTTGCCAAACTGTCTGTGTGGTTCGCCTGAGAGAGTTTTATGTGTGTTTATTGTTTGTTTAGTATTATGGTGTTACTGTGCGTGTTGTGTTCCAAGTTATGGGGGAGGGTCTCCGTCCGGCCTGGCTCTTCCGTCTCCTGGCATGATACCAGGAGACTGGATTGAGACTGTGTTGAGCGGATTGTATACAGTTCCATATTTAGATTGTGTATACGGCTGGTCAGAGGCTTGCGCGCCGGAGCTCCAAATCATTCTTTTCATTTTAATTTGAATTCTGTGTGTTTCCCTGTGTGGAAGCTGAAGGAAAGTGTTTTGAATGCCATAATGACGTTCATCTAAACACAGAGCGCGTGAGAGAGGGCGAGAACGCGTGCGAGAGATTTATTAATTTTTTTCCTTTTAACAATCCTTTAGTTATCAAACTTCACACTACACATTAAAGTCAAGGTGACTCAATATATAAATAAATATTTAAACATATTTCTGCAAAAGTTAAAATCAATCAGTATCCTTGATTTTATCAGTCCGGAGAGAACTTTTATGGCAGTTTGTGTTTTGTGCCACGTTGTTTCTTCTGCTCAGGCATATCGACATTTTTGCCTGACCAACGATAAAATTGATCAGCTAACACTTCAACCTGTTCCTTGTGAGTGGTGTACTTAATAACTTAATACCAAAGATGAAAACAACTGAAAAGTAAATCAGACCCAAGGTTACAGTCTCTGCCTAACTCTCTATGGCCAAATCACAAGGACCGAAGTGGGACATGTGCAATGTGTTCCTTATCAGGCTAAGTCAAAACATTTCCCCCTCTTTTTTTTTTTGTTTTTTTTTGAGTAAGGTTTAAATTTTTGTGCATTAAATATTCAATCAGGTAATCAAAGATTTTTAGCAACATCAACATTTTCCTTTCTAAGCAACATCAAAACACACATATCGGTTACATAAGTTAAGATGCATAATACATGAATAGTTTTGCATTCAAAAGGTTCAGAAAACATGGCAGATAAAACCTGATGCACATAGGACAAGGTATTTACATTTAACAAAGAACCCCAATTTTAGTAAAATCTTGTACGTTGTTCATGAACATTTCTAGCCGATAAACAACTTCTATATCAACAGGAAGATGATTAGTAAAAATACTTTGATCATTGACTCTCAGTTCAAGGTCCAGTAGTCCACAATGTCTTCATACACCTTGTCACTTCATATTTATTTCGTTTTCTCTTTGATCTCATTCAGAACAGTTTTTATGTGAGACCCATCTTGCCAATCACAGATGACAGCTTCAGGGATAACTTGAATTTTTTCCAGTGATGGGGTGTGATTTGATACTGCACAATTTCAAACCCCTAGCCACCATGTATTTCAACCATGGATTAAACAGCTCTTTCACCAATCTGTAGGCATTAATGTGCAGATAGTGCTCGTCAGGTTCAAACAAGCACTTGTGTTGGAGTTGACTCAGGTGATCAGTCGCACAGCCATGGCAGCTGTCTTTCAGATCTTGATTAATAATTCTGTCCAACAGTTCTCCCATCACTGCACTAATAGCTACCACAGTGTTAGTTATGCACCCATTAGCTTCATCATTGGTTGACAGATAGGTCAGATTTTTTTCCCTAGGGTTTTTGTCATCTTCAAAACCCAAACTGGTCACATCATCATCCAGGGTAGAAACAGAGTTGTAAAAAAGAGTTCCAGGTGTCACGTATCGGGAAACTCCGGACTCCACTTCCCATCAGCCACTGCACTGCTCTATCTGTCACATGACCACCTGCACCTGATTCATGTTTTGGTTAATGAGCACTCATGTGTATATATAGTCCTTGTCAGCACCATTAGCTTGTCTTTCGTTGTCTTAGACCCCTGTGTTCCATGTTTCTTGATCTTGTTAGTTTATGTTTAGTTTTGCCACAGTATTCTGCCAAGTAGTCTTAGATTCATGTTGTTTATGTCTCAGTGTTTGTTTCTTGCCACAGTGTGTTTCCCAGTTGTCATAGTGTATTCGTTTCTTAGTACGTTTCCTTCAATAAATGTCATTATCTGCACCTGCTTCTGGCTCAACCTCGGATTGTGACAGCAGGCCACTGTACAGGATGGGAAGTGTAGTCACTGGTTTGCTGTGATATGACACTGATGTAGAGTGGTGCTTAAGAAAGTTGTGAACACTTTAATATTTTCTATATTTCTGCATAAATATGACCTAATTCATCATCAGATTTTCATACAAGGGGTAAAAGAAGATAAGGAGAACCCAGTTAAACGAATGAGACAAAAATATACTTTGTAATTTATTTATTGAGGAAAATGATCCAATATTACATGTCTGTTAGCGGCAAAAGTATGTGCAGCAGTAACTGCAGTTAAACATTTTTGGTAACTGTTGATCAGTCCTGCACATCAGCTTGAAGAATTTTAGCCCATTGCTCAGTACAGAACAGCTTCAACTTTGGGATGTTGATTAGTTTCCTCACATGGACTGCTTGCTTCAGGTCCTTCCACTACATTGGATTAAGGTCAGGACTTTGACTCGGCCATTCCAAACGTTATTCTTCTTTAACCATTCTTTGGTAGAATGACTTGTATGCTTAGGGTTGTTGTCTTCCTGCACGCCCTACTTTCTCTTGAGATTCAGTTCATGGACAGTTTTTCTGACATTTTCCTTTAGAATCTGATGGTATGCAGAATTCATTGGAGAATTAATTGTTCCATCAATGATGGCAAGTCAACCTGGACCAGATGCAGATGCAGCAAAACAGGCCCAAATCATAATACTGCCACCAGCATGTTTCACAGATGGCATAAGGTTCTAATGCTGGAATGCACTGCTTTCCTTTCCCCAAACATAACCCTCCTCATTTAAACCAAAAATTCTATTTTGGTCTCATCAAGCCACAATATATTTTTCCAATAGCTTTCTGGCTTGTCTACATGATATTTAGCAAACTGCAGAGAGGCAGCAATGTTCTTTTTGGAGAGCAGTGGCCCTGCCATGCACATTACTGTTGTTCAGTGTTCTCCTGATGGTGGACTCATGAAAATTAACATTAGCCAATGTGAGAGAGGCCTTTAGTATCTTAGAAGTTACCATGGCTCCTTTGTGACTTCATGGACAATTATGTGTTGCTCTTGAAGAGATCTTTGTTAGTTGATCACTCCTGGGGAGGGTAACAGTGGTCTTAAATTTCCTCCATTTGTACACAGTCAGTCTGACTGTGGATTGGTGGAGTTCAAACTCCTTAGACATGGTTTTGAAAGCTTTTCCAGCCTGATGAGCATCAACAGCTCTTTTCCTGAAGTCCTCAGAAATTTAATTTGTTCATGCCATGATACACTTCCACAAACATGTGTTGTGAAGCTCAGACTTTGATAGATTACTTTTCTTTATATAAAATAGGGTGCACACTCACACCTTATTGTCATCCCATTGATAGAAATTACCTGATTCAGCTGCTAATCCTAGAGGTTCACATACTTTTTCCACTCACAGATAATATTTTTGTCATATTTGCTTAATTGGGTTCTCTTTGTCTACTTTTAGGACTTCTGTGAAAATCTGATGATGTTTTAAGTCATATTTATGCACATATATAGAAAACTCTAAATTTTTCACAAACTTTTCAGCACGACTGTACTTTTGTTTCTTCAGGATACCACTCAGACTTCTCTGACTGCTACCAACTGTATCACAAGTTTCTCATTGTGAATATCCTTCTTCTGACAGCACAACAGTATTCCCACAATTTTCGTATTGTCCCACAATTCCCACAATTTTTTTTAAAAATTTGTTATCTGCTCAGCTCCAAATTACAAATGAATGTCAAATCTGCTTGTTTGTTAACTAACATCTGTATGTTGAACATATTCTGGACCCTCTATTGACCACACCTATATTAATTGGTCATGACAGTAATTTTATATATGTTGAGCATAGAGTATATCCTTCTTATGCAAATGCCATGGCAACCACAAAATTCAATACAATTAAATTTTCTTTGTGTAAGACTTTAACAATAGATGCACAATATGGCCAAAAGTTTGTGATACCTGACTACCACATAGGTGCTTTTTGAATACCACATTCCATATTTACTCCACCCCCTTTGCTGTTATAAAAGACCTCGACTCTTCTGGGAGGGCTTTCCACTTGATTTTGGAGCATGGCTTTGGGGATGTGCCCATTCAGCTATAGGAGCATTAGTGAGATCAGGCAGTGTTATCAGGAAAGGAATCCTGGGTCACAGTCTCCATTCCAGTTCATCCCAACTGATGTTCAGTGAGGTTGAGGGTTGGGCTCTGAGCAGGCCACTCACGTTCTTCCAGTTTCCATGGACCTCACTTTGTGCACAGGGGCATTATCATGCTGAAACATATTTGGGCTAGGCCCATGAGTTCCAGCGAATGGAAGTTATTATGCTACAGCATACAGATATCCAGACATATACAACTGTGTGCTCTCATATCTTTGGCAACAGTTTTGGGAAGCCCCACATATGGGTGTAATGGTCCGGTGTCCACAAACATTTGGCCATATAGTGTAGTTTCACAAAGTACTTTACTGAAATCCTGATGTAGATTTAGATTAATATTTCCAGTGAGCAAATCAGAGGTGACAGTGGCAAGGGAAAATAAACCCTGAGACTACATTAAGAGAGCTTGAGAGAAACCAGACTCAAAAGGGAACCTGTCCTCTTTAGGGTAACACTGAATAATGCAATTATAAATAATTACAATTATATAACTTTATTCTATAATTGTATACAGTAAAGTCAAACTACTAAGTGTGGTGAAAAAATGTTTGGTATGGGCACATTGTGAATAGAAGTCCTGGAATAAGCAAATTTTACAGCAGTGGTTCTTAGGTTAAAAGTCTACAGTACAGATTATATTATCCACTGAAGCAAGGGTGAAAGTTGAGCATAATTTTTTAGGGGGAAGTGTAAATCCATGTGGGACCATTCAATGCAGCAGAAGATGAGTAATAAGTGTAGAAAGCTCAGAGCAGAAATTGAGCATCAGGATGTATCAGGCAGACCCTTGGGGGCAAAAGCAACCATAGCAAAGGATATGTCACGATCAGGTCATGGTCTCAAATCAAGCAGATGTAGTGCATATACAGCTTGACACAGAGAGAGACAGAATAGTTAATATGGTATGTTCTTATCCTACAGTGGTTTAAAAGTGTGTGCAGGACTAGCCTGACAGTATCCCAAAAAGTAAAAAAATATTTATTTCTCATATGAATTCCTGGGAGTGCCAATAATTGTTGCACACCTATATTCGACAAAGATTTTATATATATATATATATATATATATATATATATATATATATATATATATATATATATATATATATATATATATATATATATATATATATATATATATATATATATATATATATATATATATATATATATAAACCTGTGTTTTGTTTGCAATTGTTGGCTATCCATGAGAGCAGAGTGTTTTTGTGATTTTTTTTTTTTTTTAACAAAGATGAAAAGATTACATAAAGACAAATTTTCACTGCCTTCTTTGCTCATATTTATCAAGGATGCCAATATTAGTGAATGGCACTGTATAATGGCTGAACACAGTTTGCAAACCATATTTCCGATCTGATGTATATCTGCCATGTATTCTGTTGTGGCTACTGAAAGCAATTTTTTCACGTGTCAGTAAGAACAATGCAATGCTTTTATTTCACATGATTCAGGGTTGAAAAAACTGATCACCAAACATAGACTGACCCAAACATTGATAGTACCTTCAGTGCTGCTTGATTTACATTGATATACTTTTCCATTAAGACATTTTTCCAAAGCTCCAGGGTTTCCTCCTTCAGACCAGACTTGAGTCTTTCATTGTTCAATCATCTCCATTTGGAATGTAGCTTTCACACTTCATTTGGAACCTGAGCTCCTTGCTCACTTTTTTTTTTTTAAGACAGCGTGTTTTTCCATTGTTATGTACTCAATTATTAGGTTTCTCCAATGTGTGATATTATATGATATTCTTTGATTTCCAGATTGTTAATATGGTTTTCTTGGAGATTGTTACCACTGTAAGAAGGACTATTGTGTTTCCTTTGTGATGTTGATCCCACGTGTATGTCCAAGTAAGCAGAGTGAATGGGAGAGTGGGATGGTGCTATTTAGAAAATGAGATATTTCCTCAGTGATTTATTTTATAGAAGTGCTTAACTGGTGTGCAGTCCCATATGTCATGTATGTAATCAGCTGGTGTATTTTGTGTGTAGTGCATGCAGATGTCAGATTCCCCAAAGCCCATTCTATACATCATATGACCTGTGTAGTGAGTTCTATGGATTATTTTGTATTGTATCAGATGTAGAATAGTGTTATTAGCTATGAGGGACATGTGCCAAAAATATTCAGTAAGTGTGATTGCTAAACTGTCTTCCCATTTTTTTTTTTACATGGTTTGGTAATTGAGAAGTTGGATTTGGATATTATTTTATATATTTTGGATAAGACTTTAGTCGGTGGTGAGATATTTAGTAGGTCTTATTCTAATGGGGAGGTTGAATGTGTTGTCTTTTAGGTTGATTTTAGAGCATATAATGGATTTAAGTTGTAGAAATCAAGGAAATGTTTATTTTCTAGTACATGCTTCTCTGCTAGATATGGGAATGATGAAAATGTGTTGTGTTGACATATGTGTTTAAGGTGCGCAACATCTTTTTCTACCCATGTGGAGATGTTATCTTCACTGTGTTTGTGAAATCTACAGGTTTTCTCAAGAAGAGTACAATATTGTCAGCATATAAGCTGATTTTGTGTTCCATGTTTGCTGTCTGGATCCCATTAATGTTTACATTTTGTCTTGTTGCAATGGCTTAATAAAAATGGTGAATCTCAGATGTTTGTGTAGTTCATCCCACCACTTGGGTGGCAATAGAGGGATGATTGATCAATTTAAACTATCCTTGATTCTTGAAGAGAGCACAGGATCTCTAATGCCAGAGCAAAATGCAACTGAGATAATGATCACACCATTTTAGAGCGCTAATACAATGGAAAATAAGGAGAGTAGATAGAGTTGGTACAGACACAGGCTTGAGGAGATATATAAATTAATTTAATCCAATAAATTAGACTGCTAATGAAGCATTCATCAAATTCAGGGGTAAGTAAAGAAAGTATCTGCTGGCCTGTCTGGTCATGGTCATGTGATGTAACCAGAAGTGCATTGGCAGCCAGGGCAGTGCAATATTTTTGATCACTTGAAAAATGGGTGGGTTTAAACAAAAAGTTCCATGCTCTATGTTCTTTAACATATCTAGATTTAAATATTATAAAAGCTGAAATTCTGCTCTTTTGTCTCACAATCATATTTTGATCTCAAACCCAAATATTGTTAGTGTATAGCAAAAACAAAAGAATTGGGCTTGCTGTTCCAATCCATTTGGAGAGCACAGTATAAGTGATTGTGAGAGGCACCATAGGGTAATTTTGCAAATCCCTGTTATCTCACCTCACCTTTACTTCCCAAAACCTCTCCAGAGCCTTGTCTTGAACCAGACTTTATTTGATTAACGTGTGAACACTGCCCAAATCCATCAAGGTCTGATGTATAACGCCTTGAGTACTAATCGGCACTCTGTATGCTCCTGATTGGGTAAGGGGCGTAAGACTGCGGAGATCCAGAGCACCTGACCCACATCCATCCTTGGGCACTCTGCCTGGAAATGATTCAGCTCTCTGCACCCCCAGTAGACATACCTAGGCCCCATTCTTGCGCTCTGGGTCTTTGTAGCACTCTGATGAGGAGAAAAAGGATTTTTTAAAATTTGGGTTGGGGAGAGATTTGGGTTGGTCCAAGCTCCCTGCACACTGCCTCATGCTGCTATTGTACACACGGACCTCCCCACTGGCAGGTGTGAGCAAGAAGCACATCTTGGAGGTGGGCCAAAGTCCTGGGAGCCACAGGCATGGACTGTCACTTCTTCCATGATGCCAAGGTAGGAGGAGTCCTGGAGATGTTCGGAAGGCACACCATGTTACCTGAATCTGCACACATGGAGGTGATCCTATTTGGATCTATTGGTATTTGGACGGTCTTGACCATTAAGATTTCCCTTCACTGAAACTAAAGGGCTCAAATTCACAAAGTGAGGTCCATAAAGACATTGTTTGCTAAGGTTTATGTGGAAGAAAGTTTTCCCAAGCCATGAACTCAGCCATGCTGAACACCTTTTTGATAAATTAGAACATTGATTGGACACCAGACTTTCTTTCTTAAATCAGTGCCCAACCTCACTAATGCTTTTGTGTTTAAATGG
The DNA here is from genome assembly GCF_001660625.3 of Ictalurus punctatus. Classification (NCBI taxonomy): domain Eukaryota; kingdom Metazoa; phylum Chordata; class Actinopteri; order Siluriformes; family Ictaluridae; genus Ictalurus; species Ictalurus punctatus. The sequence continues at coordinate 9,395,591 of NC_030430.2, read as the reverse complement.
GCACAAATCCTCACAGCCACATTCTAAAATTAGACAGAAAGTCTTCCCAGAAGAGTGGAGGCTGTTATAACAAGAAGATTGAGACCTCCATGTTAAAGGAACAACAGTATCTCCCTTTCTGTTCCACCTGTATGCATTTCAGGTCCAACACATGTCATCTGCAGAAGTTCTCTAATGACATGGCCATCATGGGGTGTATCAGAGGTGGGAAGGTGGATAAGTACAGGACCTTGATATAGGACTTTGTTTCAGGAAGTCCAGGTCCCACCTATCATCAGTCACCTGTGATGAAGAGGCTTTGGAGGTAGTGAGCACATTTAAGGACCTGGGATACATGTGGCCAACAGACTGGATTGTAATATCAATAAAGACACTTAGTACAAGAAGGGTGTCATGTTAATTAGACAACACTTCTACACTCGTCCTCTGAAGGTAAATAGGTTTATTACAGAAAGATGGTTAATACAGGATAGAATAAAGCAGGATAGAATAATAAGAGCACTCTGAAGCCTTTGTACTAAACCACTACTATATATATGAAACACAGAGAATGACATAATTCTGTGTACCAATTAGAAGCAGTTTGAGGCAGTTCAAACAGGCTTTGTTTTAGGATCTTGGACAGACGAACCTTGAAAAGAAGAACATGTTTGTGTCTCTGTAAGCAGATAAACATTCTATACTGATCTCAGTGACATGACATTGCCTTCTTAGGAGTTATCCTCACATGAGAATGAAACAGAACAAAAACAAACTTATTACAAATTAAAAATGAATAATTTCCCTCACAAGGCAAAAACTACTTTGTCCAAAATAGTGAAGGTCAGCCATAAAACATTGCATGCATTTCCTCATTTGTAAGTTGCTTTGGATAAAAGCATCTGCTAAATGAATAAATGTAAATGTAAATGTAAAACCCAGAAAGGAATTCCAAAGGCCCAGCAAAGGAATCTCACTGATCTGTATAACAGCCAGGTAGTGTGGAAAGCTAAATCTATCCTATCATCCCCTCACAGTTTCAGATCCACCTTCTGGCTCCCAGTTTAGAGTCCCCCCTGTAAAGATATATATATATATATATATATATATATATATATATATATATATATACAGTGAGGGAAAGAAGTATTTGATCCCCTGCTGATTTTGTATGTTTGCCCACTGACAAAGAAATGATCAGTCTATAATTTTAATGGTAGATTTATTTGAACAGTGAGAAACAGAATAACAACAAAAAAATCCAGAAAAACGCCTGTCAAAAATTTTATAAATTGATTTGCATTTTAATGAGGGAAATAAGTATTTGACCCCCTCTCAATCAGAAAGATTTCTAGCTCCCAGGTGTCTTTTATACAGGTAACGAGCTGAGATTAGGAGCACACTCTTAAAGGGGGTGCTCCTAATCTCAGCTTGTTACCTGTATAAAAGACACCTGTCCACAGAAGCAATCAATCAATCAGATTCCAAACTCTCCACCATGGCCAAGACCAAAGAGCTCTCCAAGGATGTCAGGGACAAGATTGTAGACCTACACAAGTCTGGAATGGGCTACAAGACCATTGCCAAGCAGCTTGGTGAGAAGGTGACAACAGTTGGTGCGATTATTCGCAAATGGAAGAAGCACAAAAGAACTGTCAATCTCCCTCGGCCTGGGGCTCCATGCAAGATCTTACCTCGTGGAGTTGCAACGATCATGAGAACAGTGAGGAATCAGCCCAGAACTACACGGGAGGATCTTGTCAATGATCTCAAGGCAGCTGGGACCATAGTCACCAAGAAAACAATTGGTAACACACTATGCCGTGAAGGACTGAAATCCTGCAGCGCCCGCAAGATCCCCCTGCTCAAGAAAGCACATATACATGCCCGCTGAAGTTTGCCAATGAACATCTGAATGATTCAGAGGACAACTGGGAGAAAATGTTGTGGTCAGATGAGACCAAAATGGAGCTCTTTGGCATCAACTCAACTCGCCGTGTTTGGAGGAGGAGGAATGCTGCCTATGACCCCAAGAACACCATCTCCACCGTCAAACATGGAGGTGGAAACGTTATGCTTTGGGGGTGTTTTTCTGCTAAGGGGACAGGACAACTTCACCGCATCAAAGGGACGATGGACGGGGCCATGTACCGTCAAATCTTGGGTGAGAACCTCCTTCCCTCAGCCAGGGCATTGAAAATGGGTCGTGGATGGGTATTCCAGCATGACAATGACCCAAAACACACAGTCAAGGCAACAAAGGAGTGGCTCGAGAAGAAGCACATTAAGGTCCTGGAGTGGCCTAGCCAGTCTCCAGACCTTAATCCCATAGAAAATCTGTGGAGGGAGCTGAAGGTTCGAGTTGCCAAACGTCAGCCTCGAAACCTTAATGACTTGGAGAAGATCTGCAAAGAGGAGTGGGACAAAATCCCTCCTGAGATGTGTGCAAACCTGGTGGCCAACTACAAGAAACGTCTGACCTCTGTGACTGCCAACAAGGGTTTTGCCACCACGTATTAAGTCATGTTTTGCAGAGGGGTCAAATACTTATTTCCCTCATTAAAATGCAAATCAATTTATAACATTTTTGACATGTGTTTTTCTGGATTTTCTTGCTGTTATTCTATCTCTCACTGTTCAAATAAATCTACCATTAAAATTATAAAAAAATCATTTCTTTGTCAGTGGGCAAATGTACAAAATCAGCAGGGGATCAAATACTTTTTTCCCTCACTGTATATATATATATATATATATATATATATATATATATATATATATATATATACACACACACATATACTCATTTATTCCTACTGCCATTTCCCTTCTTAATTTAGGCAAGGGGGGGATTTAGGTTTAGGTTAGTTTGGTTTGTATAGAATGATATAGTTTTTTTCATCGGTGGTGATAGTGACAATTATGCAGAGTATGTTCTATTATTTTAGTGTTTTGTATTTGTCATATATGTGTGCAAGACTTGTCCCCCTTGGGGACAAATAAAGTGCAAAGTTGAAGTTAAAAGTTAATTACTGTAAAACCTAAAAGCTCCTTGGTCAAGAACGGTATCATGGCTTGGGCTTGCATAGCAGCTTCTGGAACTGGCTCACTAATCGTTATTGATTATGTAACTCATGGTGGTAGCAGCAGAATGAATTAAGAAGTCTACAGAAACAATCTGTCTTCCAATTTACAGAAAAATGCATCCAAACTTATTAAGAGGAAATTCATCATACAGCACTGCCAACACAACAAAAGACTTCATCAGGTTAAATAGTGGAAGGTTTTAGTACAGTACAGTACAAAAACAAAATACGTGGCCTTGCCAAGTTAATTCCTGAGAAAAGACTTGTAATATAGTTGATTAATGACTCTTCTATTAAGCTTCACAATGTATCATATGAAGCCTGGGTATTTATCCATGTATTTGTGGACGGAGGTCTCCACAAAACACAGGCCTCCCAAAATGCCTTTGGTGACAACCAACCAAAGGTTTTGGGATATTGCAAAGTCTTCCAACTAATTTGTGTGTTTTTACGATTCCAAATTAATTTAGAGGTTATAATCTGCAATTCCTTAAAGTAATGTTTTGGCAGGAGAATCAGAAGCATTGAAAACAGATAATTCAGACTTGTCTTGCCAAGATTTAATAATTTGGTGAAGAGAAAAATCAGAAAAGTAATGAAGTATATTATCTGCATATAGTGATAGTTTGTGGTGCATATTATTTATTATTATATGTGATATTAAATGGTCATACTTAATCCTCTGTACTAGGGGTTCTAAGAATAATGCAACCAGAATTGATGACAGAGGGAATCTTTGACAGGACCATCATTTAAGTAGAATGGTTCTGAGATTATACTGCATGTTTATAGAACCACTTGGGCATTACAATATGAGGCTTTAATCATTTGGTTGAATCCGTTTCCAAAGCTGAATTTGTTAAGTATTGCCCACAAATAGCTCCATTCAAGCCTATCAAAGGACTTACATTCATATTTATTCATTTAGCAGATGCTTTTATCCAAAGGAACAAATGAGGAAAAACAAACAAAGCGATATATCAAGCAGAGAACAATACAAGTACTGCTATCATACAAGATTTTTTATTGAGTGCTAGATGAGCAAAATACATAGAGTAGATGTGTAACAGCCATTGTAAATGTAAAAGTGCAGGCAAGTTAGTTAAGTGTTCACAGAAGAGGTGGGTCTTTAGACATTTTTTGAAGATAGTGATGGATTCTGCTGTCTGGATTAAGGTAGGCTATAGCCTATCTAGCAGAAAAACACTATCAAAAACTAAGGGCTTTAAGGAATATTCACATCTTCTGGACTTGTTATACGTGTCATACAGTACAGGCCAAGAAAACCAGCCTCGTTGGCACAGTAAATAAGAACAGATGAGCGCTCCCCCCATGTGGAAAAAAAGCAAAGGGTGCTGTTCACCACAGTGGTGCTAAAGTGACAATGCACCGCTCACAGTCTATCAATGCAAAACAAGGAAAAATGTCTTCATTCTCAGCACTGTCCACACAGCTGTTGACATCGCAAGTGGCCAAAAGGCAAAACCAGAGACAGTCACATGCTACAACAGAACCAAGGTCGGAGTAGATGTGCTAGATCAAATGGCAAGGAAATATTCAATGAAAGTACCCACATTTAGATGGCCAGTGGCTGTGATAAATGTTTCCATCCTGTTCAAGAAATGCATAAATGAGAGAATGTTATGGAGGAACTTCATAATGCGACTCGCAAATGAACTTTGCTCTGACCACATGAGAGCAAAAGCCACACAGTGGATGGTGCGAGAGTCAGGACCCATACAGGAGCAGCAGCAGATGGAGAGGAGAAGGCAGTGCCAAGTGCGGAGAAACTGCAAGAAAAGCAAAACAAAGGACAATTGTGACAAATGTCACAAGGTTGTGTGTGGGAGCTGCACATGGAAGGTAGAGAGGACCTGTGTTGACTGTGAGTAATCGATCCACAAGCGGCAGTGAATGATGGGTGGTGTTTGCTCCCAAAACAACCAGATGCCGTGTTCAAGTGAGCCCATTTAGACGAGAATGTGTTCATTATAATTTTACAGCATGATATTTTCATGATAATTTTACAGCATGATATATATGTGTGTTTCATAAAGGTTTTTACTATGCATTGAAATGATGATGTTTTTATTAGTTATTATATAATAAGATTTGTTTTTATTTTATAAAGAAATATTGATCTACTTTGAATTTGTATCTTTAATTAGCTGCAATAGCAGGTTCTGTGGTTGTCAATGAACTAATACATTTTCACATTCATTAGAATTTCAATTTCATGTACTCATGTTTATTATCACCTACCCTAACATAACAGATCCATTTATTCATGGATTTTGATTCCAAAGGTGCTGCATAGGATTGTTTCCAATTCATGTAGTCCAACATTTCCCAAAACTCCAGAACTCTATAAAGTCCAAAAGTCAAAATATATTGAAAAAAAGATAGTTTTAATAATTTCCAAAATTCACATGTTTTTATCTACCAAAATATTCTGCTTCAATCCATATTTGTTGGAATTTACACTTTTGAAAACAACATTTTCACTGCGGTGAAAAAATTTTGCTCTCCCACTTGCCAAAAAAAGCGAGGCATGCACCTTCAGGAAACCTAACTAGGAGTTCTTACATAATTATATATTACAAAAAAAGATTGTATTATGTAGGCCTATCTATGTTCAACTGGCGATTGGTGCTCCATTTAATCCATATTTTTCAATTTTATTCAAATTAAGGATATTGTTTTAGGATTTTGACTTTTTTTACGGTGATGACATCATAAAATATGATGAGAGACATTCAAAGCTTCATTCTAAAACCTCAATATAAGCTTTGAATGTAAATATGACATGACAAAAAATAAAAATAAAGACAGCAAATGACAGAGGATAGAGCACAGGCGAATCGTGTGAGTTAGCTGTATCTTGAAAACTCTGAAGAAGAAGACACAACACCTTCATGGGAACTACTCAGACCAAGTAACTTAACTACCTTAACAGCATGTTCAAGGGGAAAGGGAGGGAGATTCAGAACCAGAAAAAGCCTAAAAGACCCAGATAAAGTTAAGAGTTCACAGTCCCAGTATATGCCTTGGGCCACACAGGATCTCGATGGGCTGATCTCTCACTTTCCTGACATCCACAAGGGGGCTGGATCACTATGTTTGATGAAGGAACAATGGGCAAACTGTTGTGGTGGGAGATATTAAGGCACTCCTGGCAATTGAATAGAGCTTCGGGCTTGGAGGTGGGGCCTCCATAACCATAATATCCCTATACGCTAGTCCACCAATCAAGATGGGCAGCAAAAGACTAGGCTCTTTGTCCATTGGACTATCACTTACTTGTAGTGAAACCAGGTAATGTCATTGTTTCAAAGTGGGTCCCACCTTCTGAATGTATGAAGAGATAAGGTACGATGAACAAAATGCAAAAATGCAACTTTTCTGCAGCTGACTGACTTTAAGTCAGTGACTTATGATGGAGCCAAAATGAACACATCCTCTGGGGGCTGCTAAGCGGAAGGCTAAACGGCATGCAAAGAAAGTGCAGCTCGGGATGCGGTTATGTGAGTTCTCATCATCTATTTTGGAGTGATTGTAATGTATTCTGAAAATAAACTGGGCCTTGTTCTGTTTATCAGCTTCATGTCGTGAAAGATCATTTGCTGGTTTATTCTGAATTCGAAAGAGCACGAGCGCCATCAACATGTCAAGCCTGTCAGACACTTTGAATGCATGCGTACAATGATGTCAGGAGCTGACTGACAAAATACTAAAGTAAAAGTAAAGAACTTTGTATTAAAATTCAAAGAGTAAACACACTAGATCATTTTTTTAATGTTTCAAAAAAGTACCCTAACTGTCTGTATATCTTCTAAATTCCACATATACTTACATTACTGCTTTAATATAATACTTCATTTTAGTTTTCAAATCATAAATACCGTTGTGATATTTATTGAAAAATTAGCTAACAATTTTATGAAGAAATGAACTATTGTTTCTGCTTAGTAGTTTGTCTCTTTCACTTTCACTAGCAGTTGATTTGTGTATATAGTGCATATTTAAAGTGTTGCATCTACAATACATAATATGACTATATCTATAGTCTATATTGGTTCAGTAGGAGGGGGTAATCCTATTCATACCCAGCCATGAAAAACCGATAAAGCCACTGATGTTTACCAGTCATTTACCAGTAATTATTTGTTGGCAATGTAATGTTGTCTTGTATTTTGCTTTTCTTTTTACTGTATTTTACTGTATAGAGTAGGCAAAATTGATTGTTATCCCAAATAGTGGGAGGGAAAGGTGGAGGGGAGGAGGGGAGTGTGGGGCCTCCAAAATAAATTTTGCCTAGGGCCTCCAAATGTCTAGAACTGGCCTTGCAAGAACAGAAGATCACATAAGAACACACATCGAGAAATGTCCAGTCTGTCCCAAATGCTAGTATGTTGAAATGAGTATCTCAAATGTACCCGTATGGTCTACTATTTCTGGTAGATTTCCTAAGTGTGGATCCGTGGACACTTTTTCATGTAATATTTCCCACAACTCCTTGTGTGGGGGAAGAGCAGTTTTGTGACAGTTTGCTTCGCTGAATTCAAGGATGCATTTTAGAGAGAGTAGAGCTATTTTTCAAGCCGAACTGAATTGATGTTTACAGAGCTTCCTGTTCCTACAATTAACATGCTTTCTATATGTGTCCAGGAGGCAGCAGGAAAAAGAGTAACTGGTGAGAGAGCAAAGGCTCCTAAAAAGCAATGAAGGAAGGCTACTGAGGAGGAGAATGAGGGGATTATCCTCTTGCAGGACAACATAAATGGAAGGTCACAACAATGAGGAATCACAAGATGAGACAGTGGACAAATGCAAGCTTCTACCAAAATTCAGTCCATAAAAGGCCTGGGACACTCAAAGTTCCAATCAGAAATGGAGCATAGACCAGACAGGTCCAGACAGCAGAAGGAGTCAATATCACTGGTATCTCAGGAGTACCGTGTGTGTGTGTGTGTGTGTGTTACACCAACATTCAGAAATAAGGTGGGGGGGGTTTACAACCTACAATAACATGTAGAACCCCCTTTAGCAACAAAAACTTGAAGTAAAAGTTTTCTGTAGGAGTTTCTCAATTAATTTTGGAGAAATGTTGGCCCACTCTTCTTCATAATTGATGTTTGAGGGCATTCGTTTATGCACAGCTCTCTGCAACACTTTGATTTTTTTCTTCTTTAGCCATTCAAATGCTTGTGCTGGGGTGCTCGGGAGCATTGTCCCAATCATGACCCAATTTCATCCCAGCTTAAACTGATGGACAAATGGCCTCAAGCAAATGGTATAAAGTGAAATTCATCATTGTCTTAATGAGTGCAAGATTCCCAAGTCCTGTAGCTGCAAAACAACCCAAATCATCACCCCTCCACCACCATACTTACAATTGGTAAGGGGTGCTTGTGGCGATATGCTGTGTTTGGTTTTCTTCAAACAAGGCGCTGTGCATTATGACCATATTTGTCTCATCAGTCCAAAGGATATTGTTCCAGAACCTTTACGGTTTGTTCAGATGAATAATTGCAAACATATATTGTTGCCATATTCTTTTTGGAGAGGTGGAATTTTTCCCTTCCATGAAAGCCATACCTGTTCTGCCGTTTTCTGATTGTGCTGTCATGAACATAAATATTTTGTGTTTACAGAGGCCTGTAGATCACATGATGTGTCTCATGGGGTTTTTAAACCACCTAACCATGGACTGAATTTGCTGGCATGCCCACACCTGGAAAGATTGGCAACTGTCTTGAAGGCTCTCCATTTGTAAACAATACTTCTCACTTTAGAATGATGGATTTCAAGTTGTTTGGCGATGGCATTATAGCCCTTACCAGCTTGATTAGCAGCAACAATTGCTTTTCTGAGGTCATTGCTGATGTCCATTCTTCTTGGCATCATGTAGACACACACCTGAGTTCTCCTCCAAACACCAAACTGCCAAAGGTTTTGCTTTTATAGAGGTAGTCATACATCTTGATGATTAACTAATCTTGTGCATTTCATTAGTAATAACTATCTACTATTACTCTCAATGTTTGTGGAAGTAGGAAAAGTGTCCTTTTTCCCCACCTGGTTTCTGAATGTTGGTTTATTTTGGGGAAAAAATGACTACATATTGAAATGTACTGTTGTGTTGAGCTGAATCCAAATCTCACCTGAATCAGAATCTCTTTATTTCGCCAAGCATTATTGTAAATCATTCTGGATGTCACGGAACGGGACTGGAGGCGGATGCAGGTGCAGGTCACAGTCTTTATTATTTAAACAAGAAACAGATAAACAAACACAGGGAGCGCGGTCTCTACTGACTATACACACTCTGGTCCCCTAGCTACGACCGCTAGCATGCTACACCTTAGCATATGCCGTTACACTTCCTTGACGAACCAAACCAACTATAATACTGCGCCATGTGCGCAGTCACAAGGGGGGGGGGGGGTTGGGGGGGGGGGGGGGTTAACTAACAAACCTAATTAACTCAAACCATGGGCACCTGTGGTAAATCAGAGACATGCTCAAACCTAACTCAGTGTCCAAGCGGGAAGTGAACGAAGCAGTCAGCAGCCATACCACAGTGCCCTCTGCTGGCCGTGGCGTAACAGAACCCCCCTCCAAAGGGTGCTCCTCCCGGAGCACCAAGAACCCCCCTCCAACGGGGGTCCCGGACCCCTGTACGAACTGTCTTTCGCTGCGACAGAAAGCGAAGCAGCCTCCGTCGGGCAGCAGAGGAGCAGAGCAGCATCCCCACCGGGGTTGAAAGTCAGAGCACCGCCTCTGGCGGGGCTGGGACGCAGGACACCGCTCCTGGGATGCTGGGCACAACCCCCGGCAGCTCTGGAACTCTGGGTGCCACCCTCGGCGGCACTGGAGGGCTGGGCGGCCTCCTCGGCCGGGCGGGGCAGCGGGACGGCCTCCTCGGCCGTGCAGGGCAGCGGGACGGCCTCCTCGGCTGGGCTGGACAGCGGGACAGCTTCCTCGGCCGTGCAGGGCAGCGGGACAGCCTCCTCAGCTGGACTGGGCAGCAGGACAGCCTCCTCAGGGCAGGGCAGCGGGACGGCCTCCTCGGCTGTGCAGGGCGTCGGGACGGCCTCCTCGGCCGGGCTAGACAGCGGGGCTGCCTCCTCGGCTGTGCAGGGCAGCGGGACAGCCTCCTCGGCTGTGCAGGGCAGTGGGACAGCCTCCTCGGCCTGTCCCTCTGAGGTCGCCATGTTGACCTCAGGTGAGAGCTCCACAGCTGAGACCTCCCCGTAGGCCTCAGGCTGGAGCTCTGCTGTCCTCATTGCCCCCCCCAAAAAAATTTCTGGGCCAGCCTTCACCTCTGGACTGCGCAGCAAGGTGTACCTCCCCTGCAGTGGAAAGCCCCAGATGCTCAGGTTACTTTTCTGGCTGTGTTGCAAGGCGTCGCTCCTTGGCGGCGGGGACGGGGTATATGGCGCGAGGGACGACGCGGCGTGCAGCTCGGCCTTGCATTGAGAAATGTCCTACGCGAGCTGTTTGCTCAACTCCAGGAACGAATGGAGAAGCGCCCAAATCCTGGCCTCTTCGGCGGCGCTCATAGCGACCTGCTGCTTCCGCATTTTTGGCGCAATATTCTGTCACGGAACGGGACTGGAGGCGGATGCAGGTGCAGGTCACAGTCTTTATTATTTAAACAAGAAACAGATAAACAAACACAGGGAGCGCGGTCTCTACTGACTATACACACTCTGGTCCCCTAGCTACGACCGCTAGTATGCTACACCTTAGCATATACCGTTACACTTCCTTGACGAACCAAACCAACTATAATACTGCGCCACGTGCAGAAGGGGGGTGTTTAACTAACAAACCTAATTAACTCAAACCATGGGCACCTGTGGCAAATCAGAGACATGCTCAAACCTAACTCAGTGTCCAAGCGGGAAGTGAACGAAAACAAAAGAGTCACGTGACCAGTCAGCAGCCGTACCGCAGTGCCCTCTGCTGGCCGTGGCGTAACACTGGATGACCATCAAAATACTGCAGTTTCACCAGAAGTAAGATGACTGACACATCAGGAGACCAGTCAGCAGGGTACAATCAAAGACAGCCTAGGTGATACTGATATGATATGATAGTCTAAAAATATGTTGGACACAGTTGACTTTTATGCCAATATGTGCAAGCAGAAGACTCACATAGAGAAAATATAGATAATGCCCAAAGCTAAGATAAGAGAAAAACATAAAAACAAGAGCAAGGGTGTCACGATCTCCCCTTCTGGCAGCGCGCTTGGAAAGATAAGAGGGCGCACGCATGCATGAGCTACGTGTACGAGTGCTCAGCGAGTGCATGCTCTTCGATCATTGACAACTGTGACATTGTTTACTGTGGACACATGCATTTGTTTTGTTTCTGTTCTGTCTCCTCCCTGTTCCGTCATTGGTTGTTGTTCGTTGGTGTGGCTCTACAGCTGCCAGCGCTTAGTACTGATTATATTCGGGATATATACTGCTCGTGTCCCTGTACACCTTGCGGAGTATTATAGTAGATATAGTATAGTTACAAGAGTTAGATAGTAAATGTTATGTACCGTGATAGATTTAGCTAGTTTAAACTTTAAATTAGTTCATTTAGTCTATGCTGGTTTTTCCGCTCCCAGTTCATTGTAGTAGTTCATGTTTCTTGTCTTGTGTTTTGACCCTGTTTTCTGTGACCGCGACTTTGATTCCTGCTTTGCCCCGTTTATGCATGTTTGCCGATCTCCCGACCCTTTGCCTGTCTTGACTACGTTTTTTGGATAATCTCCCTTACGTCTCACGACGTGACAAAGGGGAAAACACATTGTGACCAAGAAAAACATTATGATTGAACAAAGGATAGCCAGGTGATGAGATCATGGGTAAGCAACAATCACATTGAATTGATTACTGGAAGTGAGGTCGCCACACTGACCTCCAGCTGGATCTCTGCAGGTGACTCGCTGACCAAGCCATCCAACTTGTGGAGGATCACATGTATGTGTATGCAGATCAAGGGACATAGATTGCCCTCCTTTCTGCCTCCAGAACTCCTCCCATCCTGGTGTCATTGAGAAAAAGACTGCCACACCAGTAGGGGAGCCAGATGCAGACACTGGTAGCAGTAATAGCTTGGCAATCCCAACCCCCACTGCCATGATGGTATTTTTTTTCCTTCTCTCCATGGTGCCACAGAGTCCCAGCAAGATGGAACAGGGCCCAGCCAGGTCTGTTGGGGCTGGGAAGAACCAGGGCATTTCCAAGCATAGTGTCCAAGGATGGATGTGAGTCAACTGGCATGCAGAGTGCCAGATAGTACTGAAGAGGGTATACATTAGGCCTTGGAGGATTTGGGCAGTGGGCAGACCTTGATCCACCAAAGCCTGATTCAGGACAAAGCTTTGGAAAGGTGTTGGGAGGTGTGGTGTATTTATGGGGATGTGCACACTTTTCCTATGGTGACTCTCACAACTATATAAGGGATACAACCATAGCATAAAGGCAGTGGTTAGAGCCAGCTGTTGAATCTGCCAGCCACCCCAAATGCACCGTTGCACCCTTCCTCTTGAAATAATTGGCATGGATTTTATCAGCCCTTGGACTGGTTAGCACAAGGATGTTCGATATTACAGTGAAAAAATATTATGTATGGTTTACATTAAAATATTAAGTTTCTCATCAAAATTTCTTTTCATTGCTTATTGTAAGGATCTGGTTAGATCCTCACAGGTTTCTCAGGAAAGTTAATATAACTCAGCCAGACACAAAGTGAAAGTGCTGTACTTCATCTATTACATTGAAGGATACCATAGGCTTACACATGAGTACAGGTTGGTCATTAAAAGAGGATTAACCGAATTGAATGGTGGATGGGGAGATCTGCCCAGTGCTGTATTTCAGAAGAAAACGTTCTGTGCGGGAGTCTAAGTAGACCACCATGAATGCATGTCAGTAGGCAAGTGGACAGTACTTTACAGTGTCCTCCACTAATATTGGTACTCCTTGGTAAATATGAGCAAAGAAGGATGTGAAAGAAGGATGTGATTTTTCTTTATTGTTTAACCTTTTGATATTTTGTTCAGATTTTTTAATACTCTGCTCTCATGGATATGGATATATATATATATATATATATATATATATATATATATATATATATATATATATATATATATATATATATATATATATGCACTGTGTATTACCTCATGAGCCAGAAGACAATAGTTACAATTACATGATGTCTTTCTCATAACCTTTCTAAGATTATCACAGATGATACCACTGAATGATCTTTTGTTTATAGACCATTAAATTGAATATTGAGTATGTGTAATGTACCCTGTCTATAAAATCTGACTAAACTGAGCCTTTCAGCACCAAAGCCTCACAAAAGCCGTCATAGCAACCAAATCAAAGGCTGTCACCATGGCAGTAAGGACAGGACCATACAAGTGGAATGATGAAAGGGAAGAGATGGTGGAGTGTATTTGTGCTATGCAAATAATATTCTCAATAGAATTTGTGCACTAATCAGTTCAAAAACGTATAGCTCACTTTGAATTTAGTTCAAGCATAACACAATCATATTTTTGCATATTTAATAGGTATGGTCTACACACACTTTTATACACATTTTAGTTTTATACTATAGTTTTATTTAAGTTAGCTTTTTGCTTTATACTAGTTAAATATGCCAGATTAAACCACAATTTTAGTTCATGCTGGTTTGTTCTTAGATGCAGATGTAGAAATGGTGAGAGTGTGTTGGCAGTGATAGAAATGGGGTGTGGTCTCTGCATTCGGACAGACTTAAGGATGAGCCATTTTTTTGCTACACACTTTTCATCTGTATCTTCCCTCATACAGAGACAGGTACACAAACCCTTGGTTCAACATGACTCTACGGGAGGTAAGGGCAATTTCAGCACAGCAGACTGACTGAGATGCCAACAAATTTTGATTAAATGTTTTGCTGTGTGGTGTGATCTACAAAGGAGACACTTAATATGGAAAATGTTGAGGAAAAACTTAACTGATTTACTTAATTCCAGTTTAATTTTTTTTTATATACATAGTTTATGTACAGCTTAAATTATCTTATTGAAAAGATTTAGTTTTTGCCCTATTTTAAAAATAAATGCTGGCTTTTTCATACACACTGCATGTGGTACCCTCTGGTACAAAAATTCAGCTCATAACTATGGTTATTCTGTACCCAGGACATGGAAAACATTTAAAAAAAAAAAAAAATCAATCAGTTTAATGTAAATGATTATCAGTCTTTTATGAGTGATTTTTTTCTATTTACCCTAGCTTTTTAATTGATCATGCAAAGTAAAAATCTTACATTTCAGTTGCAAATGTATTGCTTTGAAATATTCAGACTTGCATGATCCAGTAATATTTCTGCTTTTTTCAATGATAGTCATTTAGTAACTAATATCTTTATCTCTGGCATGTCAGCACTGTGAAAAGTGTGCATGTTATGGGATACATACCTTCATCTTTAGTTTTCATTTGGAATCCTTTATACTTGACAATAGAATGTTACATACATTACTTCTGACCTGCTTCTTGGATCTACTTGATGGATTGTTTCTGTCTATAAGAAAATCATCTGTGAAGTTTAGTACTTGAAGAAGAACGCACATGAGAAATAACGTTTAGCACCATTTTAGGTAGACCTGAAGTATCTATGGCACTCTTGCATGCTGATAAGTGTATATCTATAGTGATGCTTGAAAGTTTGTGAACCCTTTAGAATGTTCTATATATCTGCATAAATATTACCTAAAACATTATCAGTCCTATAAAAGTAGACAAAGAGATCCCAATTAAACAAATGAGACAAAAATATTATGCTTAATCACTTATTAAAATTATCCAATATTTCATATCTGTGAGTAGCAAAAGTATGTGAATCACTAGGATTAGCACTTAATTTGAAGGTGAAATTAGAGTCAGGTCTTTTCAATCAATGGGATGATAATCAGGTGTGAGTGAGCACCCTGTTTTATTTAAAGAACAGGGATCTATCAAAATCTGATCTTCACATCACATGTTTGTAGAAATGTATCATGGCACAAACAAAGGGCTCTCTCACATTGGCTAATGTTAATGTTTATGAGTCCATCATCAGGAGAACGACAAACGACAATGGTGTGCATGGCTCTCCAAAAAGAACATTGCTGCCCATCTGCAGTTTGCAGATCATGTGGACAAACCAGAAATGTTTTATGGGTGGATGAGACCAAAATATAATTTTTTGGTTTAAATGAGAAGCGAAAACATTGCATTCCAGCATAAGAACCTTATCCCATTTGTGAAACATGCTGGTGGTAGTATCATGGTTTGGGCCTGGATGACTTGCCATCATTGATGGAAACAAGGAATTCTGATGTATACCACCCAATTCTAAAGGAAAATATCTGGACATCTGTCTATGAACTGAATCTCAAGAGAAAGTGGAGCATGCAGCAAGATAACAACCTTAAGCACACAAGTCATTCTACAAAGAATGGTTAAAGAAGTATAAAGTTTATGTTTTGGAATAGAATCCAATAATCCAATAGAAATATTGTGGAAGGACCTGAAGCAAGCAGTTCATTTGAGGAAACTGAGCAACATCCCAGAGTTTAATCTGTTCTGTACTGAGGAATGGGCTAAAAGTCCTCCAAGCTGATGTGCAGAACTGATCAACATTTACCGGAAATGCTTAGATGCAGTTATTGCTCCACAAAGGGGCCACACCATACTGAAAGCAAAGGTTCCCATACTTTTGCCACCCACATATATTTAATATTTAATCATTTTCCTCGATAAATAAAAGACCAAGTATAATATTTTGTCTCATTTAATAGTTTAATAGGGTTCTCTTTATTTACTTTGAGGACTTTGAAAATCTGATGATGTTTTAGGTCATATTTATGCAAAAATATAGAAAATTCAAAAGGGTTCACTACTTTCAAGCACCACTGTACATTTATAGCAAACAAATCAACAATTTAGAAAACCTCAAATCAGACATGTTTAATCAGGACTACAGTACTGCATACACTGTTGCCTATATAGTTATATGGTCTCCCTGTCAGTGATCCAATTATTCAGTAGATTACAATTTCTTAAGGAAGAAAGTAAGGCTACATGACCCTCATTCTTGTACACTGGCTATCCACCAAACAGAGAATAGGCTTTGAAGTCCCCAACAAAAAAAGCATGCTATAATACATTTTAATATGTAAAAAAAAAAAAAAAAAGTTAAATACTGTTTTCAGTAATTGTGCCAGTTTAATCATCATTTAATTTGATTACATCTTCTTATGTTTGCTATAAAATCCTTTATTATCTGTTATCTAATATTATTTAATATCTAATCATCATCATTATTATTTATTACCATATCATTTTCCTTTTTTTTTTTTGCACCCTTCACTAACACCCTTTACTCTTTCTGCCACCCAAAAACTGATGAATTAGGAGGTGAAAAACCCTAAGTTTTGGCGGGGCATACTGGCCGAGATTATAGGCTCTCTGGTCTTTGTATCAGTTGTATTGGGCTCTTCACTATCAGGGCTCGAGGGTGTCTCTTCTGGACCTTTGTATCCAGCACTGGCAGCAGGTATGGCAGCAGTTGGCCTAGGACATTGCTTTAGAAAGACCAGTGGGGCTCAGGTGAGAAATTCTAATTTATCTATATGTGTGGCAGTAGTGTTGGCATGAGTGACACTATGTAAGAGTGCTTGGCTCCTTTTCACTAATTCTTCCATTATGGCTTTAGGTGAACCCTGCTTTAACATTGGCCTTATTGGCTACACGGAAACTGGATGCTTTAAAGGCCATGGTCTATGTGTTTGCCCAGTGTTTAGGAGCCACTGTAGGAGCTGGGATTCTCTACTTGGTCCTACCCTTAAAATCCACAGCTAAGATCTATGTCAATAAGGTAATGGGTTTAAAAGTTTTTGCTATATAAACCAAAAGCTCCAACTACAGTTTTCAGATCATAGTTTTCACTATGAAAAATCTCTGTTTTCACTAAAACTTGAGTTAAAAGTTGAGTTAAATTATCCACCAAGTCATGGATAGCCTGAATCAGGATTTTAAATATTTTTGAGAGTATTGATAAAATGTTACAATTAAAAAATCTTAATTTTTTTTTTCTGTTATTTGAATTAACGATTGATGACTAAATCAAATGAGGGTTTGTTTGAATGCTTTTTTGTTATATTATTTTATAAGTACAGATGCACTGATACTAAATTTCTTAGTATAAGAAAATTATAAGAAAACTTAGTATAATTGGATAACCAATTATTCAGACTGTTATTGTTCGATACTGATAGTTCTGCCTTTTATGCCTTCTTTTAAATTAATAATGATTCATTCCACAATTCTGAAAAAAATGCAAATAAATTTTTTTTATCTCCATTTCAACAATTGTTTCACAGTAACTGGTCTCATAAACAGAAAACACATTACTCAAATTAACATTAATAGTTAACTAAGTTATGAAGATTAAATTAAGATTTCTTAATTTATTGAATGTTATTAATTCATATTAACATTGACTGCATTCTAAAAAACCTCCTGTTAGGGTCACATTCACTCACCACAAACAAAAGCATTTCTACTTCATCATTGAACAACAAACTGGTGATATATAATATATTAATAAAATGAACTTTTTAAAAAAATATATATTAACTCATATTAACATTATCTGGATATGAAACATACCACTCTACAAATGTAGTTTTCCGTTCAAAATATACTTTTTTGTCAACTCGTCTTCATGTAAATCTTTAAACGGTGTACTGGCGCTTTAATGCAGCGTGAGCAGCTTGAGCAGTGCGGTAAAAACAAATTAGACTCAACGCTGAAACTCCCGCTTCACTGATGCAGCGTCCGGTGTAAAATTTTAGCAGTGCAGAGCTTGCAGAGCTTACAAACTGCAGTTTAGTCAGCATTCCACACAAGAGACATCATCTTTACACACAGCATGAAATTGATGTGTTTTCCTGCCTTCTTTTGATTGACAGGATATAATCTGCCCTGATCATTGGATGTTTTTAAACTATTGGTTGATGGCCGATAGCATGAAAAATTGCCTTTATCGGCTGATAAATTGAAATGCTACAGAATACAGACTTCCTATATAATTTTGTGCTTCCCACTTTGAGGCAACAGTATGGGGATGGTCCACAAATGGGTGTGATGGTCCACAAACCTTATAGTATCATTTAGTGTATAAATTAGGGTGTTCATGTGAATTGGATGTATCTGAGGATTACACCGTATGTACATCTTTAACATGTTCAAGTCCAACACATATGCACAAGCTCCCATGAGCGTCATTGATCAAGTGCAAGCAGCAGTCATAATGTAAAATTAACACTCGATTAGTGTTGAAATTTAAAAATTTCACATTTTACCTCAGGCCACCTCACAAGTCGCTTGTTCGTGCACAAATTAACAAAACAGGGCATTCAATTATGAAATTATGTTTGAAAGACATAAAAATACAACACATTCCATACCTAGAGTGACATTAAACATTACAATAGGCAAGATTATGAATAAAGATAGATTTATAGTGCTTATCTTTTCCTTGTAAATCGGCGGTTACTGGCAAAATTAGGCGCATACGCAGTACTCCAAAAAACTTCCTTCAACAGTTTAAAATTCCAAGTCTCGTGCCTTCATTTTAAAAAATCTTTTTCATTGACAAAGATAAAATATTATGAATAATCACCATTTACTATGCAAAATGTTTCATAGTTGTTGTAAATTGCCCTTTTGCTGGCAGATATTTGCCATTGATGTATGACAAATAATATCATAGGCCTAAATAAAATTTGTATTATTTACAATAAAATTCAGACATCGATTCATTTTCTTATAAGTAAAATGTTTGATACATTTAGTAAATTTCCCATATTATATCCAAAAGGCAAATATCTCAACAAAGATAAAATGACAAAGTTATCTGGATACCAGGGTACCATCATTTCTGCAGTGTCTTCAGAATGTACTGTGTTTGCTAGGAATAAGGGAGTAATGGGATTAGAGCCTTGTTTTCTACATTGCCATACAACCATTTTATAAATAAGAGGCAAATTTGTACTTACATGGTTTTGAGAACTTAAATACTCATGTTCATTTCTACACAGCTGTTCAAAAGTTTGGAATAACTAATTTTCAATGAAAACACATAGTTTTATGTGGCCTCCCACTTCTCTTTCTGTCCTGGTTAGAGCCAGTTTGCGTTGTTTCATGAAGAGAGTAGTCAGAGGTAGTAACACGCTACATTTATTCCCTTACAATTACATAAATAACTTTTGGAAGAAAATGTACTTTTTAAGAGTAGGTTTAACTGGCCATACCTATACTCTTACTCAAGTAAATTTTTAATCACAGACATGTACGTTTACCTTGATACATTCAGTGGAATTTCTCCGTTACTACTAAATATTAATGAATACAGTGGCATGCACAGACCTCCACTGGGGCAGGAGCAGAAGGAATAAAAATCTAATCAATCTAATCTTATTTTAATCAATAAAAAAGAGTTAATTTCTTTCAAAGACAATTCATTAGTGATTCCAAATTTCTGAACAGTAGTGTATACAGCTTTGATGAATAAGGGCTTTGGTGACTGTTGATTTTTTTTTTTAAATTATCTTGGAGTGCCAATAATTCTGTAGTTGATGGTATGTATGGGGAAATGTGTGACAAATAAAGTGAAAGTCATTGAGCCTCTATCAATAAGACTTTAATTTCAAATGTCCATTGAACATATGGCTAGATTCTGAGTTTGGTAAATACTGTGGAAATTGTTAGCTTTAAATCTACTTGACCTGTCATGACTTGTCATTTAGGTTAAGTTTCAAAGCATAAGCTTTCCTCTGAATTTCATTTGATCCTTGTTCCTATCTGATATACCATGTTGGTGTGGTTAATTCACAAATCTGGCACAGACTCCTGGACTGTACTTATTATAAGTTGTATTAGAACTAAAGTCTTGAGGACTGGAATAGAAGCTTATGGTATACAAAAATACTGGGAAGATTCTTTTTCAGAATGTAATGATACAAGGTTATAACAAAATTGGTTAAAGCTATTGGAAAAATGTTGGAAATGTGTCAACAGGCTTGGATTTAGAAATAATTGTCAAAAAAAAAAAACCCCAGCTGTTATTCAATTGAAACACTCACTTTGGCACAACATAGGTACCAATGGAAGGAAATGCAGGGCAGGCTCTGGGGATGGAGGTACTTGTCACATTCCAATTGGTCTTTACCATCTTCTCAGTGGAGGCTCAGCGCAAGAGAGAGGAATGTGAACCTGGCAACCTGGCCATTGGCTGCTCCCTTAGTGCAGGGATTTTTACTGCAGTGAGTATGAGTTCATATTTACATCAATGCCAGCATTAATACATTATTTTCTAAATCCAAAGTTTTTGATTGACACGTTATTTATTATTCATATTTTATACTTTGCCGACTGTACAACCAACAACAAAAGCGTCCTCACTAACAAAACTGATAGTTGTAACAATAAAATAATGAGTCAGATAGGTCAACACAATGTTCAAACATTTTTTTGTATTGAATGGCTGTAGATGACATAATTAGAAACATTTCTTTTAGAAGTTAATCCATTTGTTCCATAACATCATTGATCCCCTCAATGTGTATGTATGAAGATGTATTTATGTGGTCATAGGGTGGAATTTCTGGAGGCAGCATGAACCCTGCGAGATCTCTTGGACCTGCAATTATAGTTGGATACTGGGAACACCACTGGGTGAGTTATCTTATATTGCTAACAGACCAGTGCCATATGCCTGTGTAAATAACTTGCCAATTTCTTATTTATTTCTGTACCATTAGTAGTGCTAAATACATTGACAGAGTAGTAATCAAGCTCAATTAATTTCTTTCATATGTAAGGTTTATTGGATTGGACCAGTGTTGGGTGCTGTGTTAGCTGGTGTGGCTCATGAATTCTTTTTCGCTGCAAGTGCCTCAAGGCAGAAGCTGGTGTCCTGTCTCACCTGTAAGGACATTGAGATATTCGAGACAGCCAGTATGTCCCGTTCATCTCTGTCAACCATCACACAGACAGCTGTGAGGACCAAGCAGAGTGACAAACTCGACCACAGCTGAAGTTTCACCATATCATCTATATGCTATATTTGATTTATATTGTACTGTACTACCTACATTGATGTTAAAAATATATTGAAAAATAATAAATTGTTTGCATGCCACATGTTGAAGAAGAATGATGGTTTTTCAGTATACAGGTGCAACTCAAAAAATTTGAATATCGTGGAAAAGTAAAATTTTTTACGTAATTGAATTTGAAAAGTGGAACTTTCACATTTTCTAGATTCATTACACATAAAGTGAAATATTTCAAGCCTTTTTTTGTTTTAATCTTGATGATTACAGCTCATGGAAATCAAAGATCCAGTATATCAAAATATTAGAATAAAGAATTAATAATACAGAACTGTCGACCTTCTGAAAAGTATGTTAATTTATGCACTCAATACTTGGTCGGGGCTCCTTTTGCACAAATTACTGCATCAATCTGGCATGGTGTGGACGCAATCAGCCTGTAGCACTGGTAAGGTATTATGGAAGCCCAGGTTGCTTTGATAGCGGCCTTCAACTCATCTATATTGTTGGGTCTGGTGTCTCTCATAGATTCTCTATAGGGTTCGGGTCAAGCGAGTTGGCTGGCCCATCAAGCACAGTAATACCATGGTCAGAAAAACCAGTTACTAGTAGTTTTGGCACTGTGGGCAGGTGCCAAGTAAAAAAGCTGGGTGATCATCCACAAAGTGTAGTGATTCCTTAATTTTTACCAGGGGTTCTATACTTTCATACATAAGAAAAATCTTAAGTGAAAGTGAAAACCCTTCCTGGGGAATATTCAGTGAACAAATCTGGATATGGTAGTCAAGTCAACTCAAACTTTACTTATAAAGTATGTTTAAAGAAAACAGTAGTTGATCTAAAGTGCTGTACAAAACATCATCCATCCATCCATCCATCTTCTACCGCTCACTCCTTCTTCAGGGTCGCGGGGGAACCTGGAGCCAATCCCAGGGAGCATCAGGCACAAGGCGGGGTACACCCTGGACAGGGTGCCAGTCCATTGCAGGGCACACAAAACATCATATAATATCATATTAAATGACATCAGAAGACAAAGAATAAAAATAAGTTTTAAGAGAAGATTAAAAAAGAGCTGAAGATGGAACAGATCTCACGTGAAAGGGGAGATTGTTCCAGAGACTGGGACTAACCACAGAAAATGCTCGGTCACCATTTGTCTTAGTATGACAATGGGGGACAGATAGAAGAAATTGATTACAGGATCTTAGTGTTCTGGTAACAGAATAAGGGTGAAGAAGGTCAGTAATGTACTTTGGAGCAAGATCAGAAAGAGCTTTATATACATAAAAAAAGAATTTTAAAATCAATTCTAAACTTGACAGGAAACCAATGAAGAGATGCCAAAACAGAGTAAATGTGATACCTCTTTTTAGTCCCTGTTTAAAATCTAGCTGTGCATTTTGCACAAGCTGGAGCAAGCTAAGGCAGGTTGAGGAAGGTCAACATACAGAGAATTACATTAGTCCAAACGTGATGTAATAAGAGCATGAATCCCGGATTCTAGGTCTTTTGAAGAGAGAAACTGCTTTAATTTTGAATAGACCTTAAATGAAAAAAGCTTCCTTGACAACAGCACTAAGTTGCTTATCATACTGTAAGTTTAAGTCAAAAATATTTTCAGGATTTGTGACATATTTATGTATATTGAAGGAAAGAGGACCTAACTGGGCCTCAAGAACAGAGGAAACAGTAGGAGAGCCTTAAAATAATGACCAGTTTTACTCTCATTTAACTGCGGAAATTGTTAGCCATTCAACATTTTATGTCCTCAAGACATTTAAAAAGAGACCCAAAAGGTCTGTTACAATTTGACCTAACTGGCAAATATAATTGGGTGTCATCAGCATAGCAGTGATAGGAAATATTATATTTCTGAAAAATAGAACCCAGAGCAAGTATATAAATGGAAAGCTATAAAGGACCCAAGATGGAACCCTGAGGAACACCTGATTACTGAAAAAGTCCTATCATTCAGATAAGAAACAAACCACTGCAAAGCTAGACCCTGGATGCCAACCACAGACTCTAAGCAAGTTGAAAGAATACTATGGTCAATAGTATCAAAAGCAGCGCTAAGATCCAATACAGCCAACACAGCACATGTGCCAGAGTCAAGTGAAATCAAAATATAATTTCTTGACTTTGACTTGCGTTTTATCTTTGCATGTCAGAATAGATGTCTAACCTGATTTGGAAGCGACAATATGTAATAAAATGATCTCAGACTATACACAAGGTGGTAAACCTCACTCACCTTAAACACTCTCCTCCAGCTCAGTCTCTGATGTCTCAGCCTCTGTGTCTGAGCACAAGCAATCTTCCTCCTCTGTGGAACCAAAATGTTGCAGTAGACAGTCATCATCTCCTCCTCTTTCTCGTAACAGGCTTGTGGTTTTAACAATATTACTACTATTGTCCATTACTATGAGTAATACTTTGTCTGCTGTTATTTTCCATGCCTCCAAAGTTAAGTCAATACAATGTGTAATCACTTCACTTGTGTGAGGATGCTCCAGTCGGTGTAAATTTAGCAATGCGTGCTTTAGACAAAGGCTGATGTTAAATACATTCAGACACACCAAAAATGATGATTTAAGTCCTCGCTTACTCCATCCATCAACACACAAAGTTACCTTCCTTGCTTCATTCAAAACTCCTTTTCATTTCTTAACCACTGAGTTAATTTTTGCCCCAATTAATCCATTCACTCTTGCTGACCCTGGGGTTTTAAATTTTGGCTCTAGGGCTTTGGAAAAATATTTAAAAGTGACTGATTTGCATAGCCTTATAGACACCCTAGTCTCAGTGAACATATAAAACAATGCTTTCTCTTCAGCCTGGTGTTTCAAGGCCTTCTGCTGGTTTGCTCCAGTTACTCCCATATCCCCCAGGAAGCAAACAGTTGATGTTCCGATAAAGCCACGGCATCCTACTTCTACTGGGTAGATGATGGTTCTCCAGATAGCCTCTTTACACTCAGCGATGAGATCCGAGTACTTCAGCCTCTTCCTCTCAATAATACTTGAGAATGAATAGCCAACTGTTTACAGTCATATTGTAAATAGTTAGGCTTAATGCTCAATTAAATTAATGTAGTTGTAATAACTCTTCCATTCAAAGAATTCCATGTCCCTTTTCAGTCAGCCAGTATAACCCTCTCACCTGTACCTGTCTGGCTTGGCTCCTGATGCTCAGTGGGCTCTCCCTCACTCTCTGAGCTTGCCTCTGCCTCATTTTTAATAGAAGTATTACAAATTTCATTTGAAATTAAATATTTAAAATTTCACAGCATATACAGATGCAACTCATTTAGAATATTTGTAGTGTTAGGTTGTTTTTTTATTGTATACTATTATTAATATGGTTTTTGTAAAATATTCTAAATGTGCTATATGTTATAGATTACTACCAACTAAGACAAATGATTATGATGGGAAATATACTTTATGTCAGGGATTTCCCCCTCAACCCCAAGCAGAAGCACACAGCGCGCGTAGCGCTCGCTTCACTAGGCACGTGCTTTTGCTTTCTTTAGACTTTGTTTGTGTTCTCATGTGTATTTTGTATTTTGTTTGGGTTACTGTCCTGTCTCCACCCCTGTTTTATTATTGGTTGTTACCTTATGTACCATAATTGTCATCAGCTGTTCTGTTTTGATTAGTTTAAGTATTCATACCCTCGTGATTCATTGTCTCATCACAAACTACTGTTTCAGTACTGTACTGAGCCTCTGTTCTTCTTTTCTTTTTTCTGGTTTTTGATCCTATTTTTATTCATATTGATTCTGGTTTAGCCTGTTTTTGCCTGTTTTCACCTGAGCCACACCTGTGTTTGGATTTGGATATTGCTCTCGCACTTTGGATTTGTCTGCCTGCCTCTCTTAAATAAAGCCTTTTACTGCAATTGCATCTGCCTGCACTCACCGTATGTGACAATTTACAGAAGTTACAGTGTGACAAACTGCTAAATATTCCTGCTAGCTTGCTGGAGCTTTGAATCCAGCTTTGTAATGTTGCACTGCCTTTAGCAACCTCCCTTTGCTCTTCCTCTCTTTGTCTGTGTCTTCTTTTTTGTGAAGGCGCTGTCTTAAAAAGTGTGCCAACAACACAAATTTGGTGGTATTTATATTAGATTAGATCGGGTCCACTAATTTAAGTAGACAAATGGACTTTGAAGAATGCTGATATTTTGTACAACAGTTAGCAACTGGCATAAAGTTGTCTTGATATTGGACGTTCAAACATCAAGCATTGTAGAGTTAAATATAAAAAATCTAAAAGGTGTGCAGCATAGCTGACACCTGCATGAACACTTTACAGTTATAAGTAATTCTCTTCAAATGCTATTGAGCTTTAAATTATGGTATATTTTGTGTACGAGTCTATACGGTATAAAAACATCACACTTTATTTTAATAAATATCAAAAGTCTAAAAGATGTGCATTATAGCTGACACCTACATGAACACTTTATAGTTGGTTTTGTGACTGTAAGTCATTCTCTTCAAATGCTATTGAAGTTAGAACCGTGTATACCAATGTCATATGTAACTTTAGAGATGGTCCCTTAATTTGAGAATATTGAACCTCCAATGTCAAGCCAACTTTATGCCAGACTTTTACCAAGACCAGGAGCAAAACATTACCAGCAATACAAAAAGAAACTACCAAGTTATTTCTTCCAGCCAATGACTGTAATGTGGATTATAATGCAAAACTGATATATGTTGTCTCCAATGAGTGGGCACAGAGAGTGAGGATAGGCTGGGGAGAGAGAGGGAAATGGAAACCACAGAGGGAATCTTTAGTGGAGTGATTACAGAATGCTTTTAGCGGGGATGGGAAATCCGCTCGGCTCCACTCCACTCATACAGCCTGCAGTGCTGTTCTTATTGCCAGAAGGGTACCTCAGCCTGTGAGGGCAAATGGACAGTTGCTCAGGCCACATAGCCACCCCCCTGTGCATGTCTCAACATTCCAGAGTTGAAACTGAGGAATGGGCTAAAATTCCTCCAAGTCAATGGCCTGATCAACAGTTAGCTGAAAGGTTTAGTTGCAATTACTGCTGCACAAGGGGGTCACATCAGATACTGAAAGCAAAGGTTCACATACTTTTGCCACTCACAGGTATGTAATATTGGATCATTTTCTCCAATAAATAAATAACCAAGTATAATATTTTGTCTTATTTGTTTAATTAGGTTCTCTTTATCTACTTTTAGGACTTTTGTGGAAATCTGATGATGTTTTAGGTCATATTTATGCAGAAATAGATAAATGTAGTAACAGCTATATTAGGAATGTATTTAAAAAATAAATTTGTACCATATTCAACAGTGTTTTGGTAATCATTTTTTGGAAATATTAATTAGAAAAGAGTCTGGACAGTAACAAACAAATACTTTATAAGTACCAAAGTTAGAGAGGTATCCTTTAAAATATCACATAGAATCTATCCTGTTACACAGTTATTTGAACGATTTAATTTGAATATTGAAAATTCACAAGAGTTTTGTGGAATTGCAAAAGAAACGGTTGTACATCACTTCTTGCTGTCTGTATACTCAAGAATGTTTTGAATATATGTCTCTAACATTCTGTCAAGAAGCTTTCATTGACACAAATTGAGTTACAAAATGTAATGATTTTTTGTACATGATTTTTACATTGATTGTAAAAGTATCATATTTATGTTACAAAATGGACTACATCAACTTTTGTATATTTTATTATGGAGGTTAAGCAATATGGATCTGCTTTGAATGCCATTAGAAACAAAAAATCAAGACACATTGACTTGGTCGGTGTCTAGTCATAGCTGGGGGCATGGCGTGGGGTGAAGTCAGTGTGGGAAAATAGTCCTTTCCCCTAACTGGAAAAGTATGGTGTTAACCCAGTATGGCCTATGTAGAATCACTTCTTCTGCTCGACAGAGCAAGATACCTAGAAAAACTGAGCCATATTGGGTCGGATTGTCCATACAGTATCTGTGACTGGACAAACGTCCCAACAGAATGGCCAGAGGTGTTGTTTCCCGACATATTTTGTTACCTGTTTGAGTCCCCAGGTAAAAGACAGCTAATCTAGGATTATTCAATCTGACTGTAATATCAGTATCTCAGGGTCATCCAACAGTCTATATTGTTATCCCATGTTCATTAAAGCTATGATATAAAAGACTAGTATGTCATAGCATGTTAAATGAATACATTCCACGCACAGTTTCGACTGTAGCAGTGATGCTACTCAGTGCAATTCGGCAATGTGCTATATCACACAGGAAACTACTCGCAGAGCAACATGAAGAATTTCAGGTCCCTGGAGGCTCACAATTTTTTCACCAGTGGCTTTGTGGGAGTGGTTTTGCATCATAAAATATTAGGGTGCGACATTTATTTATTTCGTTGTGAGAAGACTTTTGCAATAGGAAGATATTTAGAGTGTTTTAACTGTGGTTGTTTTTTTGTGCTATTTGTTAATTTGTTAAAATGTTCATATTATAGTCTATTCTTAATTGTTTATAAAAGTCCTTGCTGTTTTTAAGTGATTGAATTTGTGTGTGTGTGTGTTGGTAGCTGCGTGGGTATACACTTGCGGTCGGAAGTTTACATACCCCTTGCAGAATCTACAAAATCTTAATACTCTTAAAAAAAAATAAGATTGATCATAAAAATCCCATGTTGTTTTTTATTTAGTACTGTCCTGAATAAGCTATTTCACATAACAGATGTTTACATATAGTCCACAAGACAAAAGCTGAATTGATAAAAATCACCCTGTTCAAAAGTTTACATACCATTGATTCTTAATACTGTGTGTCGTTACCTGGATGATCCACGACTGTTTTTATTTTTTGTAATAATTGTTCATGAGTCCCTTGTTTATCCTGAGCAGTTAAACTGCCCACTGTTCTTCAGAAAAATCCTCCAGGTCCTGCACATTCTTTGCTTTTCCAGCATCTTCTGCATGTTTGACTCCTTTCCAAAAGTGGCTATATGATGTTGAGATCCATCTTTTCACACTGAGAATAACTGAGGGACTCGTACACAACTATTACATAAGGTGCAAACATTCATTGATGCTCAACAAGGCAACACAATACATTAAGAGCCAGGGGGGTGTAAACTTTTGTACAGGACGATCGGTGTAAATTGTTATGTCTTCTGGGAGACATATAAATATCTTATTTAGCTTCTGAAGGGCAGTACTAAATGAAAAAAAAAGATCTTTAAAAAAAGTAATAACAATTTACACCGATCATCCTGTTCAAACATTTACACCCCTCTGGCTCTTAACTGCTTTGGAATGGTCACTGCACCGCCAGCCAAGTGATGCTATATAGAGGGAGAGAGAGAGTCGATGAACAAATTAATACATAGTTGGGAGAACTCTACCTACCTATGAGGAATGAATATACATTATCCATCCATCCATCTATCCATCTTCTTTACCGCTTATCCTTCCTTCAGGGTCATGGAGAAACCTGGAGCCTATCCCAGGGAGCATCGGGCACAAGGCCGGGTACACCCTGGACAGGGTGTCAATCCATCGCAGGGCACAATCACATACACATTCACACACCCATTCATACACTACGGACACTTTGGATATGCCAACCATGCATGTCTTTGGACTGGGGGAGGAAACCGGAGTACCCAGAGGAAACCCCCGCAGCACGGGGAGAACATGCAAACTCCACACATAGAGAGCCATGGTGGGAATTGAACCTCGACCCTGGAGGTGTGAGGTGAAATACATTATCCTAATATGAAAACAGTGAGCTTAATTCAAGCTTTCATTTGAAAAACACTGCTAGTAGTCTGTATGTCCCACTATGGTGTGGCATGACCTGTGGTGTGGAGATTCGCACTAACAACAAGATAATTTACATGATGTGGGACACATGTAACATATTAAATCCTACCACTTTAATACTGAACCATTTTACCATGAACACCAAAAGATGCTGTCAAATACAAAAGGTACATGGTGCAAATTCAGCATTCTAAACATCAATGAATGAACTATGGCTGTTAAGTGATACATTCATCCCTTAATTGTAACATACCATTTCAATTTCACTCAGCAAACTAATGATATTGTGGATAAGGGGTTCCCCCTAGGTGAGGGCAACAATGACCAGACACACTGCACACGCTGCTTCATTAATTGAATAATTTCCGGGAGGTCTAGTTGAAAATAAAGAGAAAAACAAAGTTAGTGTTGTTTGATTAGTTGATTAGGTGAACTCTGCATCTGTGGCACAGAACAGATGGATGAAATGTAAAAGCGTGCCAGTATTACAGGGATAAAGTTACCCAGATGAGGATGGGTTCCCTTCTGAGTCTGGTTCCTTTCAAGGTTTCTTCCTCTTAACATCTTGGCTTGCTCAGTTGGGATAAATTTGCACCTTTAATATCTATATACCGTGTTGATATTTCTGTAAAGCTGCTTTGAGACAATGTCTATTGTACAAATAAAATTGAATTGAATTGTATTGAATTGAATAATGGTACTTAAGTTCAATACAGGGCAATCATGCCTAATGTGGAACATACTATGTTCTCTAATGTCAACCCCTCCAGAGCCAACCTGAACACTTACCACGAAGGGATGCCATGATTGCATCCATTCGGGGTGCCATTTTCTAACTAGTGTTTTCATCCATTATCTGCTATAACGAACAATGAAATACAGGAATAGTGAAACTTTTTTTTTTTTTTTTAAATCACAGCCACATTATACCACATTACCTTGTGTGTTATAATAGACATTTACACAAAAGTGTCATGTTATTCTATGACTCATGGGACTCATGACATTTTATATGATAGAACATTTTTCAACTTACAATAACATCTTTGGGTCTGTATAAATTGTAAAACTGACAAATGTTTAGAATGAAAAAAATCTATATGAGTGACAATATTACATTGGAGACAACAATAAACAAATTCTGTCATTTATTATAACGGAAGTGATATGTTAGTAACGAGGCCGTGTTGCTCCTCACGTGTGGTGTAGATGCAGTGATTTCACGGCTACCGTAGTAATATCCAATTAAAACATTATGATCAAAAGTAAACACAAGTAACATAATATATATAATTTATTTTATTTATTTATTTTATTTTATATTATATATAAGTATGTATACATTATTTTTATGGATGCACAAAAAGTTGTGTAAAGTTTTAAGATTTAGTCTGAAGTTTATATTTGTAACACTCAGTTTGTGGATTTAATTTTAAATAAACAATAAAAATGGTACTGAAAGTTTGGCCCCACAATCCGATTAATCGAAAAAATAATCGTTAGGTGCAGACCTACTCCAAAGTAGATCTGGTCAAAGGACTTTCAAGATGATGTCAGAAGTTTTGGCTGCCCAAAGAAAGGTAGCACATCTGTGCTGCAGAGGATGGCTATTGAACATTTCACAGGAAATACAGTTCATTCAGGTTTCTTTTATGACCGTTTCATTAGTAGCAGTGTTGTTTATCATTCATATAATAATACAACTCTTAAAAAGAGAAATAATTCTGTTGTACAGTTAAGTGGTGGAACATTCTGTGAAATTATGATCATGGTGGCTTTCACCTCTGAGGATGGGAACTCTTCTGTATCCACCACAAAGTGATTCTAAGATTCTAAGATTCTAGAGTTTCAGTAAAATAGTTTGCTAAGAGTGGAGGAAAGGTTTGTAGTGATGTTCAGCTAAATATATCCTCTACATTTTTAAATGAAGTGTCTCACACCAATAAGGTATTTGCTGTGTATTCTCAATCACTCAAACATAAATGTGTAATGTTTAGGCCCAAGGACAAAATGTATGTCATTCCACTCCCAAACAACGTTGAAAGGGACTAAAAACTGATTTCTGGGGGAGCTACTTCTATAGCTTTACCAAGCTTTAGCTTTATCAAGGCCAAACCAGCATCCACATGTCTGTCCTATACCCATGAAGTGCTGACAACAATTTTTTAACTGTACATATGTTCTCAGTTACTGTTTTTCAGTAAGTCTGCTTTATTTCTCCCTTAAAAAAGAATGAAATGTTACAGTTTTTTAACACTGATTACGATTGTAATGTGTTTATGCAGTGTGAATTAACTTTTTTTTTTTTTGCATGCAATATAGCCAGCGTTTACTTGTCTGTTGTGCCACTTGTGAAATCATAATCTAGTAGCTGCCACTGTCTGTTCAGTAGAACATTCACATTTTCTTGCGTGTACCTATAGTTTTTTAGAGTGCGGTTACTGTATTGTTTAGCATGTATTTGTGTGTATGACCGTAACATGATACTTCTCTGCCAGTATAAACTTATTAAACATACACTTAAATCAAAATTAAGTGTAGCCATTTGTACATTGTGTACACTTTATTTAAAAATATGTTTAAAAAATGGGCTTTTAACTCATTAGACATACATTGTAACACTTTCTGAAAGAAATGTCCAAGAAGTGAATTCCAAGCATGAATAAGTAAACTTAAAAATTACATTAAAATTTTACTTAAAATAATATTAAAACTTCAGGATATTAAATAATGTATTTTTAAAATATGTTTTTAGTGCATTGTTACAATGATCATTTTGAGCATACAGTTTAAAATATACCTAAAATATATTTAAGAATAAAGTTAAAATAAGTACACTTTAAAAATTATATGGATCTTTCATTTTAAGTATATATTTTTTCACCAGGGTAAATAAAAAACAACTTGGGATTTTTATGATCAATCTTATTTTGTTAAAAGTATTAAGATTTTGCAG
Organism: Ictalurus punctatus; assembly: GCF_001660625.3. Classification (NCBI taxonomy): domain Eukaryota; kingdom Metazoa; phylum Chordata; class Actinopteri; order Siluriformes; family Ictaluridae; genus Ictalurus; species Ictalurus punctatus. Next base: position 9,363,581 of record NC_030430.2, on the reverse strand, counting down.
ATTCTGCAAGGGGTATGTAAATTTCCGACCACAACTGTATGTTCTCTATATGTCTTTTCTTTACAAATTGTAAATATGTTTCTTTGACTTATTTTGTTATTTGTTTACAATATTCATATTATATTCATATTGTATGAATTCATATTGTATTTTTAAATAATAAAAGTCCTTGATATTTTTAAGTGGTGAATTTATTTGTGTCTGTGTGTGAGAGAGAGAGAATATAAATATAAATATACTGTAAATATATTTACTTGTTATTTTGTTTTTAAAAGTGTGTTGTTAATAAATGTTCATATTGTAGTTAGTGTATTTGTTAATGTTTTATAAAAGCCCTTAATCTTATTAAATGGTTACATTTGTGTTTCCCTGCTAAAATGAAGTACATTTAGCAGTTTCTGGGCCACATCTGGCCAGGGAACCAAGCTGACTCTCAGCTAGATCTGTCTTACAGTGTCTGGGCCAGACTCAGGTCACATAAAACAATATAAGTCACTTTACAGTGCCTGGGCTCGATCTGGACCGGAGGAAATCGTATGTGTCAGTTTTCAGTGTGTGGGCCAGTTTTGGGCCAGGGACCCAGGCATATACTGGGCCAGAACTAAAGTATGTGGCCCATGAGTGGGCCAGACAAATTTTGCCATCTGGGATGTGGATGCTGTTCTTTTTAAATTGGAGGCTTGTGTTTGGATGAGGATTAATAACAAGCAAAGCCTGTGCATCGAAATTGTTTGTTTTTTTTTAATTGAGACTGCACTTGTAGAAGAACAACTGTTTTACTCTCAGCCACTTTGTTCTCCGTGTCAGCTCCGTCTGTTTATTCAGCAGTATATAAAACTTCAGATCGGTTTTTAAAAACTTATTAAAGCTGCAGAACGCCACACAGCAACCTTTCGGCATTACACCAAGCAAAAATCAATCGTAATCATTACAAATAATAAAGATAAAGCGCCTAACAAGGTCTACGCGTATGAATTCGAATAATTTGCCCCACCACCCGCGGCGTAAACGGATATGACGTTTTCGTGGGCGTTCCCAGTAATGCCGACCAAGTCAATGAGGCACTTCTTTTATATAAATTAATGTAAAGTGTAATTTTACCCCTGCACATTTTAAATATTTTATCTTTATGGTGTTTTGTTAATATCTGTTGTGAGATATATAGTTTTGTGTTAAGCTTGTACATGATTCAATAAAAGTTGATTTAAAAAACTGACTAAGTATTGATTTGACAAACGCCCCTTGTGAGCGTTGCACTTGCAGCCGAAGGGGAGTCTGACTTTGCCAATGAGTGGAAATTCGGCACAACACTTGCGACACACACGCGCGCGCGCCTTATACCGGAAATTCCACTGCGCCATCTTGTGCAACCTGCCAATTGAGGTGAAAATTCCCAAATGTGAAAGCAGTCCTAAGTGTTCTATGTTAGCTGTTGCTATCAAGAAATGCTATGTTTAAAGTATAGTGTCAGTGAAAGTTTGTGTATTGCTGTATCAGTTAAGATTTCGTTTTTTGTCAGACAGAGACATGTCTTCCGAGCAGTTTTCCGAGGTAGACGTACTACAAGCGAAGCTGTTGCAAAATCTTGAAGATGCTGGGGAAGCCATAACCAGTTATTTCAGTGATGTCGCGAGGTAATGTTAATAACAAGTGCTAGTAACATCTGTTGTGTGATGATAATCAAGTTTTAATTGTGGATGTGGTATCATATTACATAAGCAATTATTTAATTCACCATGACCAGGCTAGAAGTTATGTCACGAATAGAAGAGGTTACCGAAAAGATAGTTAGCAGTTTATCGAAGGAAGAAGCACCGGTCTTGGTCTTAAAAAGCCGTTCCCGGTGGTCCAACGTGAGGTAAGGCTAAATTCCCGTTGTGTAAAACACACTGCAATCAGGGGTTAAATTTGGATTTGTTTTATGGGGAGGGGGGAACACTGCTATTAACACTAAAATGCTTATCAAAATCGTTCTTAATGCTGGCAATAAAATGACAATAAAATGTTTCTGTAAGCCCTCTCCTTTGTGTCAGTATTAAATATAGGAATTATGTAACCATTAAAGGAGAGAATATAAATACAAAATATTAAGAGTAGAACAGTCTTTTAATTAGGAAAATTTAAACTGGAATTGAGTTGTAATGCTGTAGGATACTGCAGCATTACAATACACAAGTTTTACACAGTTAGTTCCATCAAAGGGACCCCAACAAATTCCATAACTTCAAAATGTGCACAACTCATTACTCTCAAGTCCACCATAGAGAACACAAAATTTAGCCTATGACATAAAAATGAACAAAACTCTTATCAGTATGACCAGTTAATTCATCAGATCCCAGATGGGCTGATATGGGGAAGCCTGTATGGTGTTACATCTCTACAAGCTAAATGTTCTGCAGACCTTCTGGTAGCTACCCATTTGCGATCATATTTTGTGGGGTCCCAAAATGTCCAACCATTTTAATGAACATTAGAGCGGAGACATTTTTGATTTACAGTTGTGAAGGTAATGGTATCACATGTGTATTCATTTCTGAATTACCTCTCTCATACTCTGCACTGCTCAGAGCAATTGTCTCCACTTCATATTTAAGATTCAGAAAGGACTTGTGCATTAATAAAATAATGTACTGGCATTCTCTTTATAATCCCTATAACTTAACACCAGATAATCCTATTTTCAGAAGATCGTACAGTTCTCTGACCTATTTTCCACATACATTAAATGTAGTGTGCTTGGCCATGTGTTTTTATCCAACACATTGAGTTTATGAAAGAATGATTCCTCTTCATTTGTGACCATCCATGTTATATAATGTTGTTGCATACTCCATGTTTTCCCCTACCATTACAGAGGCTCCATCTGAGCAGAATCCGACCAGACATTCTTTAAGAAAAGTATCAAGACCATGTTTCAGCAGGCAGTTGATTAGTGTATTAGTGATTCCATCTGCAGTAGTACTCTCTAGCTCAAGAAGTTCTAAGAAGGTCAATGGTTCTGAACTATTAACTGATGTTCTGAGGTACACAATTAGACCAGACTTCTTGCTTAATGAGGTGCTTTCATCCACAATAACAGATAGCTTTGCTCACCCTGATGCTTGCCAGTAATGCTTCGCTTTGACTATAAAATGCACTGTGCATGTTCAATGTCTGTACATGTGACATTCGAGTGAAGAACACTGCCAACATTCACACCATTTATCATCTGGAGGTCTATTAATCCTATAATTAGGCCAGTTATTTTTTGCAAATAGTACACTGTTCTGAAGACATTGTAACTTGAAGCTGAAATATCTAGAGCTTTCTCACCTTGTTTCCTCACAATGTCTTCTGATAGTTTGTAACACAATCACAAATTGTGTTCATTAATTTTTTCCTCAATGATTTCTTTTGTTTTTCCCTTGTCGCCATATGGGCCTATCTTACAGTTTTGGCATTCAGTAGAAAATGTGCACCTGTGTTTTATGGCTGTGATGGTGGTCATGACAACCACACCATAGCGGTGGTAGCTAATGACAGTTGCAATATTAATTTGTGTTTAAGCCTACCATATGGCAGGAGATTTTATATTAATACACACATTACATAATCATAATCAAACGCCTTATATGGTGTTGTCTGCTAGTTTGGCGGGGGTTTGTTTGAGCACAGCAAAATCCAGTCGGGTGAATTCTGCAATTTCCCTTCGGGTTCTGCTGCTGCGATGGACCTTGTTGGGAAACCAAGTGTTACAACGGCGAACTGGGAACATTTTAGATTCGTGCCTAGCGAGAGAGATGAACGCTAGTTAAGTAGGTAACTGTGGTTCTGTGAATTCCGGATGACCGCCAGTGGCGGTGCTTTAGCACTAGTGGATTATTGCAGTGTCACTTAGACAGGTTGAGATAATATACCAACCAAGTCACATACGGACGTAGGCTGAGCCTTGAGGGTAATAGCCACATTAACTCAGCATTCAGCCTCATTAAGCTTCTTGTGCATACAGAGTGACAAAGAACTATGGCGATCATCCGGAATTCACAGAACCACAGTTACCTACATTACTAGCGTTCTGTTTCATTCCTCCTGACAGTGCTTTAGCACTAGTGGATGACTCCTACCAACACAGTCATGAGGAATGCCACACACCTAAAAAATACTCAAGCTTGCTCCTGAAGAATTGCTGAGCTGACAGCATGAACGACAGCAGGGTTGAGCTTGTAGAAGCTGGCAAAGGTACAGGGTGAATTCCTAGTAGCAGCTGCACAGATATCCACCCTATAAACTCTTCTGAAAGCAGCCCAAGCAGTAGACACAGCCCTAGTGGAATGACGAGATACCACATGGCAGAGGATTTTGGGCTTTCTTGTATGCCACAGTGATCACTTCCACAATCCAATTTGACAATCCCTGTTTCGATATGGTGGCTTCTTTCTGGGCACCACCATAACAAACAAAAAGCTGATTTGTTTGCCTAAGGTGAACAGTAGCAGCTACATAACACCTCAAGGCTCACACAGGACACAAGAGGAGATCTCTTGACTGATCTAATTGAACTGCAGATTGAAAAGCATTCAGATTGATCGACTGATGTATAAACTGAGGAAGCAGAACTTTAGGAAGAAAAGTTGGGTTTGGTCGAAGCACAACACCAGAATCCTCCGGCAACCAACACATGCATAACTCTCTAACAGACAATTCACTAACACGCTTAGCGGAAGCCACGTTTTTAAGAGATCAACTTCATATCAAGTATCTGCAAAGGCTGAAATGGTGGCAAAAAAACAAAATCAAGCATGAGCAGTAAATCCCACTGAGGAAAACGGGGGTTACATGCTGGCTTTAGCCATCTCGCACCCTTCAAAAAACTGCAAACAAGAGTATGGGAACCAAGAGAAGAACCAATAATTGGCACATGATACCCAGAAATGGCTGTGACATACACCTTTAACGTGGAGGCTGCCTTTCCTGAATCCAAAAGATGTTGTAAAAACCTCGGAACTCTTGGAACTTCACAGCATGTAAGATCCAATGCATGATCCCTGCACTATTAAGAGGAAAAATTTTCAACATGCTGTATAGGGCTGATGTGTGGATGTAGCGCTAGAACTAGTTATGGTATGAACAATGGCAGGTTCACACTCAGTTATAAGAGAGCTGGCCCCAAAGTCCAAACCCAAAGCTGCAGAGGAGCTGGGTCCGGGTGCCACACAGTGCCATCCATCTGTGATAACAGGTTCTTCCAGAGCAGAACCTGCCATGTTTTGACCACCAATAGTCTCAGAAACATGGAAAACCAAGGCCTGGCTGGCCATCAGGGTGCAACCAGGAACACTCTATGGTTGCACAGAGATATCCTGTGCAATGTTTCCCATAACAGAGGAAAGGGAGGGAATGCATAAAGCAGACAGTTTGGCCACTCGTGAGACAGAGCATCCTATCCTAATGGGCTGGATGCCTCTGTTCTCACAAACCATAAGGAACAGTGAGTAGTCGTCTCTGTTGCGAAAAGATCAACTTCTACATTGCTGAACTGCTGCCATATCTTCTGCACTACATCTGGGTGAAGCCTCCATTCTGCCAGGTGCAGAAGATCCTTTGAAAGAATATCTGCTACCTGATTGTTTAACCCCGGAAGGTGAACTGCTCTCAGCAATGCTAATTCAGGAAGAGAATTTTATGAGTGAGATGCAGGGACTTTGTGCCACCTTGATGGTTCAGGTGAAACACTGTTGAGATGTTCTCTGACTGAATAAGCACATGATGGAAATACTGCAGGGCCAGGAAAACTGCATGCAGCTCCGAGAGTGATGTGATCCCTTGACTGAGCTGGAGACCAATGGCCAAGAATGCCCTTGTGATTCCACGTTGCACCCCACCCAAGGAGGGAAGCATTGTTCATGACCACCGCTCGACGAGAGGGAATGACTCCTAGGGGTACACCTGACTTTAGAAAGTCTCAGTGAGTCCATTGTGTCAATGCCTGAATACAACAGTGTGAGGCAACAGTCAACCGATGGTGTCTGGTGGTGTTCAACCGCAAACTGTTGTTCCACTGCTGGAGCAGCTTGAGATGGAGCAAGCCCAGTGGAATCATGGAAGTGGCGGTGGACAACATCCCCAGGAGTTGTAACAACGCTCCGTATGGTAAATTCTTTCCCAGCCGGAAATGAGCAAGGAGTTGTAGAATATTGTCTACACGAGCGTCTGAGAGGGTGGCAGACATCGCATGGGAGTCCAGTGTCATTCCAATGTAAATAATACATTGTGCCGGAATCAAGCATCTCTTTGCTTCATTCACCGTAAGACTCAGCTCCTGGACATGCTTCAAAAGCAATCTGGAGTTGTAGACAGTTTGCCGTCTTGTGGGGGCACACAGCAGCCATTCGTCCAAATAAAGCAGGATTCGCCTCTCCTTGGACCTGGCAACTGTCGCTGTTGAGGTCAAAAACCTTGTGTGTACTCAGCAGCATGAGGTCTCTACGGACTCTGAGGTTGTGGAGTAGCATGCTGGAGAAATCGTTCCTCTGGCACTGCAAAGCGCTGATGAGCCTGAGTGGCCGGCATTTTAAAAACAGGCTTGCGCCATACCTGAGTCAGTTGATGGGTGGCAACTTCACTCTTTTCTCAAGATGTTCCGGAACATTAGGCCCAAAGAGGTGCCCAGGAGCGATAGGAAGGTCTCTTAGAGTCTTCACATAATCCCCAGGCAATTTTGCCTGTGTGAGCCACACTTGGTAGCGGGCTGCCAGAAGTGTGGCAGTAAGAGTACCCAGTTCACAGGTGACATGGCCCATAGTCAGAAGGGCAATTTGGCAGAACCATGAAACTGAGGGATCAACATCTGCTCATTCCAATGTATTGGAAGTGGCGAGGTGTAATGGCCCTATTGTGTTCTCTCCACGGGTTATATGTGTAGTGGACTCGTATGCCTTTTTTTGGATAATGAGTCTGTGTGACTTCATTGTGTGCTGGGGCAGCACAAATTGCCCTGCAGGGCCTCATCAGGTGGTACCACCAGCGTGGCAACATGCTGTTCTATGTTTGGAGCACGGCTCACCCCAAAGGCATCTGCATCCGCCATATATGCTAGATAGATAGATGCTAGCTAGATAGATGAGCCGTCCTTGGCCGGCGCTAAGGTGCACTAGACCCCGTAAGGGCATTAGAAAATTCTGCTACACAATCCTTGCATGGTGGCATAGCAAATGAAGATCCAGCAGCAAACTGTCTAAAAAAAGACATTTGACTGGGTTGGTTGTGCAGTTGGGGTGTGCAGCCCTAAACAAGCAACCACCATCTGGAGCACAGCCGAAGTCTCATCCGATGAGGATGGGTTTTGCCTTGACTGAACTGAATTCCCACTAGAACCCCCAGCTGACATGAAGGAAAGGCAGAAATAAAAAGCTCTTCCTCCATTCTCTTACTTGAGCCCTCATTATCCTCCTGTGATCTAGTTACAGGTGTAACTGACACCGTAGGCTGAAGCGTCTGAAGACGTTTCAGTTTTAACATCTCTGATGAGAGATCGGCAACAGTCTTTGAAAGAGAAGTCTTTTCCATGTGCTTGTTCTGTGTTGCTTTCTTCTTTGGTGGGGGGGACGCAGACACACTACAAGTCTGAGACCATGTGGCGGGGTGTATCTCCTCTTCCCTGGTCCTCACTGTGGATTTCGGGTCTAATTCAGCGAGGTGGAGCCGCCTCTCTGACATGGGTAGAAGACTACAGTGCAAGCACGGATCTGTGATAGCTTCTCTCAAATGCTGGATTCCCAATCAGGATGGACAAACTTCATGGCTGTTGTCAGAAGGGCATTAAAACACAGTTTACATGTCAACAGGAATCCAGTAGCTATAGAGCTGTGAGCCATAATTATTTGTCACAAGAAAACCCCCGGCTGGAACCAGAAGGTTATAATGTGTAGACTGGTCATAAAAATATCCCCATACTTTGATGACTGGCCGCCGGATTGTACCGAGGTGCACAGGATGTCTCAAAATCCGCCTAAAAATAGCAGGAAACCTTCTCCGTATCGGCATGGAAAAAACACTAGCCACTGATATTTTTGAATTGTATTTCATTTTGGATTTTTAACATATTATTTAGGTTACTGTCCTACTGGTATTTCATTCAAAGTTTTATAGGCTTGTGGTATACTACACTAAAAAAAAAAGTATTTGTCCGAGGATATTTGTCTTTTTATTATTGACTAATTCTCCTTCTCCCCTTGTGTGCAATCACAATACTGTATCCCACAGTGCCCTCAGGCTGTTTCTCATCACAACAAAGCTTTTAGTTGTTTCAGTGATGGAACTACTAAAATATAGCCGCTTTAATATTTTTATATTTAGGTTTTTATTTAAATTAAGCCTATAATATTATATCTATAATAATGATGATGATGATGATGATGATGATAATTACGATTATTATTATTTAAACAGATTGACAATATGCTGAGGAACAACAAACCAGAATTGGCTCTCAATATTCAATATCTCAAGAAAAACACAATATTGACAATATTGTTTCTAAAATGTATGTCATGTAATATTATCTTAAACTTAGTTAAACAATAGTGATGATCTTAAAAAGAGGACAAATGAGCATTCGGCTCAAGGCTGTGCCGGTAGACAGACATGGTATTGTAAAACCGGACTGTCTGACCTAAAATCAGACAGATGGCCACCCTATTTATCACTTTTATTTTAAACAGTTGGCAAATATTGCTGTATTCAGCTACGTTATGTTGAGCACCTTAAATCTTACCTCGCATTATTTAAGTGTTAAAAAGTACCACGTTGAATTACTGCTTGGGCTCAACTTCTGTGAACAGTAAAACCCCGCGTTCTTTCACTTGATTGGCCATCGCAAACATTTTGACATTTATGAGCGCTGTTTGACTGCGGCAATGAGCCAGAGCCCGCTAAATAGATTAATCATTTTGAGTCATGTTGGCCGTGTGGGCATTCGCCTGGGCCAACAGAATACGTAAATGCACTATCATTCGTTCTTTATATAATTATGTAACCCGGGTCACATTGTCCTGCGGCCCACCGGGAAAGCTCCCGGCGTTCCAAATGGCCAGTCCACCTCTGACATCATGATATGAAACGGACTTGAGAACAGCAGACGTTGTAGGCACTAGAACATGTAATGTAGCGCACCTGAGGGGAAAAAAAGTGTTCAGAAGACCTAGGGGTTCCAAATTTTGTGATTTCACAAATTAAAAGTTTCAAAGGCATAGGCTTTTGCTTCAAACATCTCACCCTGTGGCAACAAACAGGTAGCCTACTGTATATGTTAAGTAGTGACTCAGTAGTCACTAACGCAGACCGAGTCTTCCTTTTGAAGTAGTCTGTAAGGTTCCTCCTCTTTGCCTCACTCATATCTTTTACCTCTGAAACTTTGAAATCGGAGCATCGGTAGAAAATGAACTTGTGAATTACAGTCTAGTATAATACGAGTGCAAAAAAATACAAATTAAATGAAACCTTACGTACACTTCATGCCAAAGTGGCAGGAGCATAAACCATCATTCTGATTGCCCTGTGAATGATGCTGTTGAGTTTTTAAACTCTGACATAATCTTTATTCTCATTTATTATTTGCTACAAAGGCAACGCTTTTGAATCATTGCTTAAATTAGTAAGAACGAGAGAGGTGAAAAAAGGAAAAAAAAACCTATATTGTTTAAAATGTACACGGAAAGTCGTACTCTTATGTGCCGGGGCTCAGCCCAATTTAACCCCTGATTGTAATGAATAATGAATGAAACTGCCAGGGAAGAAATAGCCGCAAGCAGCAATTATCAGGGTTCAGGCCCTTTAGGGTCTTTTAAGGACATCCGTAAAAAGATGTTACTTAATATTGTGCAAGCCTATAAGCACCTAAATCGGAGAAAAAGCAATATAATGTAAAGTAATATAAGCTATAGTAATTTACCGTAAAGAAATATAATTTTGTATCATGTAAACTGTTGTAGCGCCATCTATTGTCTGATCGCCATTAAATTTAGCATGCTTCTTAAGAATCATATATGTTGCATGTGCTTGCTTAATTTCATGCAGTGTTGAGCTTTCCTTTAGGAGTTATTGATTTTTGGGTAAATTAAGCCACACTCATTTTTGTAAATAACCCTGTTATGACTACTTAAATAAAAAGTTCAACATATTTTTTTTGATTAATTATTGACCTAAAGAGTCCAGAGAATTCTACTACTCTGGTTTTGATTGAGTAAAAAACCTCAATATTGATAGTTCATATTAACAGAATTAATTGACCGAATTCTAAAAAAAACTCCTGTTAGGCTCACATTCACTCACCAGTAACAAGCATTTCTACTTTCATTGAACATCAAACTGGTAAAATATATAATTTTTAAAAAATATATTAACATTAACTGGATATGAAATATACTACTGTACAAATATATTTTTCCATGCAATAGATACTTTTGTCAACTCATCTTCATTTAAATCTTTCAACGGTGCTTTAATTCAGTGCGAGCAGCGTGGCAAAAAAATTAGACTCCACACCGAAACTCCTGCTTCACTGCTGCAAAGTCCAGTGTAACATTTTAGCAGTGCAGAGCTTGCAAACTGTTTTGTTGTCATTCCACACAAGAGGCATCATCTTTACACACAGCACGGAATCTATGTTTTCACGCCCTGTTTTGATTGACAGAATATAATTGACCCTGATCATTGGATGTTTTTAAACTATCGGCCAATGGCTGATGGTGTGAAATATTGCCTTTATCGGCTGATACCGATTATCGGCTGATACATAGGTGTATCTCTAACTATAACCCTTTTGAACTTAATTCTTTTTTTAAAATTCCATTAAAACGCCCCCAATGCCCTTTGACGATAATGTAGATTTGGAGAAATTTCTAAATTTAGAAGAACTTAATGTAGCTCTCTCAAACATTCCAAATTCAAAAGCTCCAGGGCCAGGTGGCTTCACTGTATAATTTTAAAAAATGTTTGAAGGGAAACTAATGCCTCTGCTACTTGCTGTTCTTGAGGAATCATCCTCTATAGGCTGCCTCCTGCACATGTTCTATCAAGTGACAATTTCGGTTTTTCCTTTAAAAAAGGGACTGCAACTCATTTCGGCCTATATCTTTGCTCACTGTGGACTGTAAAATATTGGCAAAGGTTCTAGCCAAAAGACTGGAGAACATTCTTGGTTCCAGATCAGACTGGCTTCATTAAAAAAAAAAAAAAAAAGAAGCTTTTCTCAGAGTTTGCTCAGAGTTTACATATATCTGTTAATTGCAGGCTAGACCACTGCTTAGGATCATTTAGCCACAGACAGTGTGCCAAACCATAAGAATCTTCTAGAATTACACCATTTGAAATTGTTAATTTAGCCGAATAGCGCACTCTATCTTTCAGAAATAATACATAATAATAAGTGGATAATAATGGGTGACGAATCCTCAAAATAACACTATAGTGTATTATTGGGTCATGGCTTTAGATGTGTGACATGTTTGTGTGACTGGCAAATTAGGTAATTTAATGGATTGGTTCAGGGACAGTCATACTTGTTGTGCATTACACAACATCTAATGGCGTTATTTTTTTCTTTATTGGTAAATTCTCAGATTTAACGAGTCTGTTGGTCTGCACATGACTGCGTGTGGCACTGTATCAATTCTACGAAGTGACTGCCCTTCAGCTGTAATCAAGTTTGGTGAGAGCCCCATCACATAAAGTGTAATAACTATTTATAGACATGAATTTAATTATAGGAATTAGTAGGCCTGGTTTCCTTTTTATTACTTGCAGTAGCATGTGATTGAAATGTGTAAAATAAAAATCGAAGTATTGTTTTCTTTTAAAAGCCCTCATTTGAATAAAATTGTTTTAAATGTCACCTTAACCAAGTATTAATCGTTGAAGAAAGTTATATGGTTCGCCTAATAGATTTAAAAGAAATCTTAGTTAAAACAATTCATGGGATTTGTTGAGTATTTAACATTTATAATCACTGACTCGTGGTACAGACCTGCTCCACTAGTAGGAGGCCTGCAGCCAGGGTCATGAAACTGATCTAGGAAATACCTGTATTCCCCACGTGCCAACAAACCTGCCCAGGCTTTGTTCCAGTTCTGATGGGCACAGGTTTCCCCTATGGAGAGAGTGATGGAGCACTGGGAGATGTTAGTTAGCCAGGGAGTATGGGGAAGAACCTTGTCCAAGACACCCAGTCCAAGTTGATTGTTTTAGGGCCCTGGGAAGTTGGGGGGTGCGTGGGAGGGTCGGGTGGGAGGCTGGGGAAAAAGAGAGACACCTGGACCAGGGACTGCCACCAGGTGATCCTCTGGCAACTTTGTTCAAGGACGTGGGCCAGTGACACTGGACTTGTTTCACTGCTGCTACTTCTGGTGTAAAATTTTTAACAGTACAGAGCTTACAAACTGCAGTTTTGTCATCATTCCACACAAGAGACGGCCCTGATCATCGGCTAATCAGGCCCTAATCAGCCCTGATCATCGGCTGTTTTTTTTGTTTGTTTGTTTGTTTGTTTTTTTGATCAAGGTTTCTTTATTAGCATTTTCAAATTAAACATAACAACACCAACAGAACAAAAGATCAGGATCTATCCATTTAAACAATATTAATCTCCTGGCCAGGAGAGTGCAGAAGGTCATCATGCCGATTTCACACCATCTAAAAGGGGTATTCTCCGGGGTCACCCCAAACAACGCAATAAGAGGGGACGGCTTTAACAATCTTCCCAATATCTTAATGAAGGTCTCAAATATAGATTGCCAAAATGTGTACAGCTTTGGGCATGTCCAAAACATATGCAACAGAGTAGCTGGAGCCTGTCTGTATCATTCACATGTGGGAACTGTGTCGGAATTGATCTTAGAGAGTCTAGCTTTGGGCCAATGCAGAAGGTGAACAATCTTAAATTGGACAACTGCATGTCTGAGACATATGTAGGAAGAGAAAATCCCTTGGATTACTTTGCACCAATCATCAGAAATTGATTTGTCTTGAAGTCTCCCATTTATCCTTAAGGAGATCTAAGGACATCAAATCATGCATGCTCAGTAAGTCATAGATAACCCTTATTGTCTGCTTCCTGTTTACATTTAAAAATTGCGTCCAATAGAGAATTGAAAGGGCACAATGGGAAAGTGTCTGAATTTAAGGCTACAAAGTTTCTAAGCTGCAAATATTTATAAAAATGCGATCTGGGAATGTCATATTTTGGCATTAGCTGCTCGAATGAGACAAAAACACCATCAACATAGAGATCAGACAGTAAGACAGCCCCCTTTCTAGACCAAGTATCGAAAGTCTTATCCATCAAAAATGGAATAAACAGATGATTATTTGCAATTGGCCCTGTGAGTGACAAGTCCCTAAGAGAGAAAGATCTTCTAAACTGATTCCAAATTTTGATTGAGTGTACAACTGGATTAGAGGTAAAACTAGACAGACGTTGTGTGAATGGTAATTTAGCGCACATTAGGGCTGCTACAGAGGTGGACACAATGGACGCCCCTCCATAATTGTCTATCCGGTGGCTGTAGCACTTTTCCCCCATCCGCGATCTTATATTAGCTGCCCAGTAGTAGTACATGAATTTTGGGAGTGCCATCCCTCCCTTCGCTCGAGCTCTCTAATATATGCCTTTTGATCCGTGGTGGCTTTTTGTTCCAGATAAAGGCTGATATCTGATTATTCAGTTTTGAAAAAAAGGATTTTCTAAGAAACACTGGGAGACACTGGAAAGCAGATGAAAATTTAGGCAGCACATTCATCTTTATAGTATTGATTCTGCCCCCCAGGGAGAGAGGCAGGGGGTCCCACCGCTCAATATCTTGCTTCAGATTAGATAACAGGGGCTGATAGTTAGCTAGGTATAGCTCTTTATAGCTGTGTCTAACCCACACCCTGAGATACTTGAATTTCTTTGGATTAATTTTAAAAGGGAATGAGTCTAGGGGTACCTGGCCTGTCCCCTCACCAACAGGTATCAATTCACTTTTCTGAATATTGACCTTATAGCCGGGTAAGACCATTAGTTAAGGGGAAACTGAGAAAGGGCTGTGAAATGAATAATAGCATATCGTCTGCATAAAGTGAAACTTTATGCTCTGTCCCTGCATGCTGGATCCCCCTGATATCAGCATTCTGTCTTTGCGCCAGAGCAAGTGGTTACAATGGCAAATAGCAGTGGCGACAGAGGACATCCCTGTCTTGTACCCCACTGGAGCTCGAAGTAGGTGGACAGATTATTATTAGTACGAACATCAGTTCTCGGAGATGTATGTAAATGTTTGACCCATGATATGAACCTGTGACCAAATCCAGACCTCTCCAGCATGCTGAAAAGATAGCCCCACTCTACCCGGTCAAATGCCTTTTCACCGTCAAGTGAGAGCAGTAACCTCTGGGGTACCAGGTGGAGAGGGGCTATATAGGATATTGAAAAGGTGTCTAATGTTCAAAAAGTAGTAACGATTCCTAATAAAACCTGTTTGGTCTGGTGATATAATGGATGGAAGAACCACCTCCAAGCGACATGCCAAAGTTTTAGCAAGGATTTTAACATCTGTATTTAGTAAAGAAATTGGATGGTAAGAGCTGCACTCAAGGGAGCTCTTGTCTTTCTTAAGGAGTAAGGAGATAACTGCTTCATGCATAGTAGATGTTAGGGCTTTCAAGGAGAGCGACTCCTTGAAAACCGACAGTAACAAAGGGGAGAGTTGTCTTGAAAACCTTTTTATAGAAATCGGTTGGATAACCATCCGGTCCAGGGGATTTGCCGCTTTTCATAAAGCCAATCGCTGATGCTATCTCCCCGACTGAGAGGTCTTCCTCCAGCCCTGCGGCCTCCCTCGGATCTAAGGACAGTACATGCAGGGTCTTAAAAAAGTCTTGCAATACAGAAGGGTCTACAGGTGGGCCGGAGCTGTATAGTGACATATAAAAAGTTTGAAAACTGGAGTTAATTTTAAGACTAGCTGTACATTTTGAGCCCTGCTCGTCATATATTTCAGGGATGGTCTGATTAGCAGTTCTCTGTCTCAGCTGGTGAGCGAGAATCCGTCCAGCCTTTTCCACGTGTTCATAAGACCCGTATTGTGATTTGGAGATAAGATACTCAGCCTGTTTTGTTGATAAAAGGTCAAACTCTGTCTGCAGTGACGAATGCTTTTTCATAGAATCTGCAGAAGGTACTTGTCTATGTGCCCTATCTAGCTCAAGAATCTCTTCTGCCAGTTCTTTAAGTCGAGCAGTGCTCACGTTCCTCTGGTTAGCACAGTATGAGATGACCTGACCTCGTAAATATGCCTTCAGTGACTCCCAAATAGTCAAGGAAGACATTCCAGGTGTTTGATTAATATCTAAAAACAACGGAATTTCAGATGCAATAAAACTAGTAAAAGCGTCATCCGACAAAATCAGAGGGTTGAGTCTCCAAGGGCGATAATTGGATTGCGTATCTGGGATGCACATTCTCATAGTTAAGGGGCAGTGATCTGAAATAACTATGGGTCCATAATCACATTGGTTATGGGGGGAAGTAGTCTTTTGTCCAAAAAGAAATAGTCTATTTGGGAGTATGTGTTATGAACGGAGGAGAAAAAGAGTAACTCCTGGAAGTAGGGTTGCGAAAGCACCACATGTCCAACACTCCATACGATTTTTTAAAAAATTTTGTATTTCTATCAATTAATATAGCTGCTCCCCTAGCCTTTGAATGGAATGTATATGTGCATACACATGTATGTATGTATGTATGTATGTATATATGTACACACGTGTGTGTGTGTGTGGGGGGGGGGGGGATAAAATATATATATATATATATATATATATATATATATATATATATATATATATATATATATATATATATATACATACATACAGTATCTCACAAAAGTGAGTAAACCCCTCACATTTTTGTAAATATTTGATTGTACCTTTTCATGTGACAACACTGAAGAAATGACACTTTGCTACAATGTAAATTAGTGAGTGTACAGCTTGTGTAACAGTGTAAATTTCAAAATAACTCAACAGACAGCCATTAATGTCTAAACCGCTGGCAACAAAAGTGAGTACACCCCTAAGTGAATATGTCCAAATTGGGCCCAATTAGTCATTTTCACTCCCCGGTGTCATGTGACTTGTTAGTGTTACAAGGTCTCAGGTGTGAATAGGGAGCAGGTGTGTTAAATTTGGTGTCCTCACTCTCACACTCCCTCATACTGATCACTGGAAGTTCAACATGGCACCTCATGGCAAAGAACTCTCTGAGGATCTGAAAAAAAGAATTGTTGCTCTACATAAAGATGGCCTAGGCTATAAGATTGCCAAGACCCTGACACTGAGCTGCAGCACGGTGGCCAAGACCATACCGCGGTTTAACAGGACAGGTTCCACTGAGAACAGGCCTCGCCATGGTCGACCAAAGAAGTTGAGTGCACGTGCTCAGTGTCATATCCAGAGGTTGTCTTTGGGAAATAGATGTATGAGTGATGCCAGCATTGCTGCAGAGGTTGAAGTGGTGGGAGGTCAGCCTGTCAGTGCTCAGACCATACGCCGCACACTGCATCAAATTGTTCTGCATGGCTGTCGTCCCAGAAGATCCTGTGGTCTGATGAGACCAAGATAAACTTATTTGGTTCAGATGGTGTCAAGCGTGTGTGGTGGCAACCAGGTGAGGAGTACAAAGACAAGTGTGTCTTCCCTACAGTCAAGCATGGTGGTGGGAGTGTCATGATCTGGGGCTGCATGAGTGCTGCCGGCACTGGGGAGCTACAGTTCATTGAGGGAACCATGAATGCCAACATGTACTTTGACATACTGAAGCAGAGCATGATCCCCTCCCTTCGGAGACTGGGCCGCAGGGCAGTATTCCAGCATGATAACGACCCCAAACACACCTCCAAGACGACCACTGCCTTGCTAAAGAAGCTGAGGGTGAAGGTGATGTACTGGCCAAGCATGTCTCCAGACCTAAACCCTATTGAGCATCTGTGGGGCACCCTCAAACGGAAGGTGGAAGGGCACAAGGTCTCTAACATCCTCCAGCTCTGTGATGTCATCATGGAGGAGTGGAAGAGGATTCCAGTGGCAACCTGTGAAGCTCTGGTGAACTCCAAGCCTAAGAGGGTTAAGGCAGTGCTGGAAAATAATGGTGGCCACACAAAATATTGACACTTTGGGCCCAATTTTGACATTTTCACTTAGGGGTGTACTCACTTTTGTTGCCAGTGGTTTAGACATTAATGGCTGTGTGTTGAGTTATTTTGAGGGCACAGCAAATTTACACTGTTATACAAGCTGTACACTCACTACTTTACATTGTAGCAAAGTGTCATTACTTCAGT
Organism: Ictalurus punctatus; assembly: GCF_001660625.3. Lineage (NCBI taxonomy): Eukaryota > Metazoa > Chordata > Actinopteri > Siluriformes > Ictaluridae > Ictalurus > Ictalurus punctatus. Next base: position 9,346,221 of record NC_030430.2, on the reverse strand, counting down.
GTTGTCACGTTAAAAGAAATAATCAAATATTTACAAAAATGTGAGGGGTGTACTAACTTTTGTGAGATACTGTATGTATATATGTATTGTATATAATGCATGTATGTGAAGTCACTCCCGAGCATAAAACGTACCACATTTACCAAGTATCTCACGCAAACTATAGATTTACATGGAAACTGATATAGTTGCCCACACCTGCGTAGTTTTACTGTCACATTACAGGTATTACAAAATTGGTTAACTGTCATGTAGGCAGCTTAAAATGGAGGATGCAGTTCATTAAACCATCCTTGTGCTTTTTGGGTGCAGTCGAATTGAAGCCTTATCACCAAGGTCTATCAGAAGGCGAGCTTGGTATTGGAGAGAAAACCGCACATTTCTCTCACTCAAGCCGTTTTTTACTGCAGTGAACGCCATCATCCTCTTAGCTACGCTGTAGTTGAAATCAGGAAAGATGAAGACCTTACGGCCCTGATGGAAAAGTTGATTCCAATTCCCGCGTCGAACACCTTTTTCTCTGTCGTGAAAGTAGTGAAACCGCACAATCATCACTCTGGGCCTTTGATTCTCACGATCAGCCGAGGGCACTGGACCAATAAGGTGCGCTCTATGCAGCAATGGAGAGGTTTGAAAGATTTCTGATCCTTGCACATCCTGGAAAAATTATGACATAAACATAACTGAATCGCTCCCTTCTTCTCATTCCGGAATACAAATGACCTGTTGATTGTAGCGCCGTGAACAGGACTCCAAGTCCTCCACTTTATCGGAGAGTTGTTTGTTAGGCGAATTTAGCTTTAACACCATCTGTTCCAGTGCTATAATGCGGTCATTATAATCGCTCTAGCTATACAAGCAGAAAATTACAAAAGATGGCACCTGCTCCTTACCTAGTGTGTACATACAATGGTATGTGATACACCATGTACTTCACGTGATGTACTTCCCTATCCACTCCTCACTGGTCTGGTGGGGTCGTGGGAGGGTCTGCTTGGCTCACCAGAGTTCCGAGCCGCCACATGAAAAGTTGGAACAAAACACTCACAGGAAGTTTGAATCGGCTGAACAGTACGGACTAAACAAAAGTTGTTCTAACTAAGTACGCATATGGAGCGATTATCGAATTGCAAGTCTGACCAAGGCTATTCACAGAACAAACATCAACTGGGTAAACTAATGCACAATAATTATTAGTTTATATAGGGTGTCCTTGTGCTCGGATAGGGTCTTCGCATGATGAAATAGTGAGGACTGATGATAACTGATGTGGTGGACAACCAATAGCAGGAACCTAAGAGTTTGGATAGCAGAGGGGAAGTGAAAGTGGAGAATACACACCAAACAAGATATACGATTCTTGAGTTATAACAGGCTGTTATTACTGTTTGCAGGATTACCAGACTGATAAAATAGAACATTTTGGCTATCTAACATGAGACTAGGCTAATTTGGTGTTGCTAGGCAAGGGGAGGCACAGCTAAGCTATCAATGTATGGGTGTAGCCTCTAAAGTGCCATGCAGAATATGTTAGCTGTCCTTATACTTTGTTCATATCATGTTCATGTAACTCATATACTCGTAGATATTTACATACCTTGTTTTCCTGCTCAGCATGAGAGGATGTTAGTGTTTCAGTTTCAATAGGTTTAAAAAAAAAAGTATATATTATATATATGTCACTGTGCAAAGAAGGTAGGAACACATACCTCATTTGAAGGGATGGAAACGTCCGCTGCACTGAGTACTGCATCATTGTGTAGACGCACACTGCTTTCATGAGCAAGTCCGGAGTCCACCTTTCTCCAATTCTCATAGCTCTCAAAAGAAAACACACTCTAACTCTTATACCACTGAAACAAACTCTTGCAAGGAAATGAAAGATCCGAATTCCAGCAATTATCTCATATTCATCTTTTGATCTCAAACCTAAATGTCTTCAGTGTATAGCAAAATGAAAAGAACGGGCCTTGCTGTTCCAATACTTTTGGAGGGGACTATATTTTGTACTTTTTTCAATTCAATTTTATTTGTATAACACTTTTTACAATAGACATTGTCTCAAAGCAGCTTTACAGAAATATTAACATGGTATACAGATATTAAAGGTGTGAATTTATCCCAACTGAGTAAGCCACTGAGTGGCGACGGTGGCAAGGAAAAACTCCCTAAGATGTTTTAAGAGGAAGAAACCTTGAGAGGAACCCAACTCAGAAGGGAACCCATCCTCATCTGGGTAACAACAGATAGTGTGAAAAAGTTTATTATGGATTTATATGAAGTCTGTATGGCCTTAGGAGCAGCTGTAGTCCCAGCAGTCTGGAATTAGAGAAGATTTGAGCTCCATCCAGAGGCAGAAAGGATCTGGATCTCTAGTATCTCCATAAATTCGCGTGGGGCTCAGCAAAAGGAGAGAGGGAGAAAAAAGATTATTATGACTGCGAAGTAGTAAAATAGAATCTAGTCAGGGTAGGCTTGAGTAAACAAATACGTTTTAAGCCTAGACTTAAACACTGAGACTGTGTCTGAGTCCCGAACACTAATAGGAAGACTGTTCCATAACTGTGGGGCGTTTTCATTTTATTCGCAACTGTGTAGTTGTCTTCCAAGTTAATGAATCTCATTAGGTTAAAGAACCTGTCTCGAAACATATGTCTGTTGTGTATATACACAGTAACAGAAGCACAGTATGTTTATAGTTCAATGTCAGTAACATGTTAATGAAACTTAAAACAGCCTGTGAATTTAACAGATGGAGCAAAAATGAATTTTTCTCCAGAAATACTCTTTTCACAGTGCCTTTAGCTGAGCACGTAATGTAACCTGTTGTTTTTGTACTGCCCTAATTTACTTCACACATCATTTTAATCATCTTCCCCTGAGCTTTCCTTTAACTGGATTCCAGTCAGCTAGACTCCACATTTCATACTACTCATCCACCTCAAGTCACTGTCATTCTGTGTAAGATCTGAGTCAACACGTTCAGAACTTTGAACCCTTTTTCCATGTAAAAATATACATGCAGTGGGGTCCAAAAGTCTTTTTTCTTTTAAAATTGTAATGTTTTTTTTTTTTTTTTTTTTTTTACCATTTCCAGGTTCCTATGTAAATGTAAGCATTTTTGTGTTAGTAACCAACCATGTTAACTGCTTTGTACAAAAGGTCAGATTTTCCTCATGCCTAAAGCAGTGTGAAGCATGTGTTCAGACGACACACTGAGGGATTTGATGTAAAATGGATCACAAGTTTTTGCACAAACTTGTCGAGTCTATGCCCCCTCGAGTGCACACTATTATTAAAGCATAAAGGGGACATACCAAATACCAATACATACCAAAGAAATTATGAAATTGATGTAAATATTTCAAAGATTCTATTTTTCACGTAATTAAATATCAATAATATAATTTGTAATGAAAATGTTGTGTTAAATTAGAAAATAATGCAAAATAGAAGTATTTTCACTAGTGGTCTCAGACTGGAACACCTGTATATAAAATGTAAATTGCACTTAAAAGGTCTAATGCTATTATTTTAATAACAGTTGTTAATATTTAGTTTACTGTGTTAACTATTTAAATGTCCATCTGTAATAATAATTTCAATACGGTTTTGTGAGGTTACATATAATTAATTATAAAAGCCTTGGAGAATCCTATGCATCAATTTTATACTCAGTCTGCAATATCACATTTGACGTACTTTATTTAAGTTCCATTAATCTATATATTAAAATTAATAATTAACATTATTCTATATTATGCTTTATTATGTAAACATTCATTTACAAAAAATGCTCAAGAACACTGATTTGAATCCTTTTCTATTTAATTAAAAAATCAGTGTATGTCTATCATGTGCATTGTGATGCATTTTTTAAATAATTGGTGTACACGTAGTGTAATTGTATTTCACTGAAGTCTCATACATTCATATAACATGTTATAGGTAATCTCTCTTGCATACACAATGAAATTTGAAAATGCCAAATGCACATATAGAATTTAGTATGTATTATAGGATATTATCAATACTTTTTTGGATCTATTTCTCCCCCTCTTATTGCCAGGGGTGCACTGTCTGTCACTTGGATATCCTGTCATGAGTTTGCAACCTTCAGAAAAGTCATGAAGTAACAGTGATATAGTATTTGCAATAAATACCTTCACACTACGTGACTTCTTTACTTACTCTCTGTGCAATTTTGTACACATGTCAGACCTTAGGTAGATGCTAGAGCCATCCTCTGTTGTGATTTACCATTAAAAAAAAAAGTAGTTTAACAATTTTATAGATTTAATTGATACTCATTTATAGATAATCAATTTCAGTTTGTTTGAGCACCCCTACTACCTGCATCATTGGCTGGACAGTGGATTTATTAGGTGATTCCATAGATTCATAGCTATTTATAGTAATAACAAAAGATAGCTGTTATCTTTTGCGCTGAATTGTCTGTTACAGATTTTGCATATCGCATCATTCAAGATGTACACTCACTGTCCACATTATTAGCCCATATAAGCAGAAGTGCATAGTTCCGATAAATGCTGGTGGGTAGGGTGAATGATCGGCTTTTCTTTTAATTTATTTACTATGGGTGTTCTGCATCAAATCGAGAGCCTTGTATCAAACAATATGAAGCATCATATGTGTATAAAAAAAAACATTCAACAGACTGCATAATAAAGTAGACTATTCATCATTAAAATTATCTGAGGAGTAATAAACATTTAACGTTCAAGACAACGCTTCCTCCTCTGAAAATCCCTCTTCTGAGAGCATGTTTTTCCATCTCAAATCAGGACGCGCTACAAGAGTGTTAAAAAAAAAAAAGTTTCTATTAAGCATGCTGTTTTTCATAAGCCAATATGCTTGCATACTAGCGTGCTAGCTCAGGAAAAGCTGCAATGGCTATGCTCAGCAGCAACAGGAAGAATCTCCCAACTCTTTAAAGTATGGTGTTTGGTAACACTTCACACAGCAAACTCTCTGCTGCATTCAGACTGCCTTTAGTCACTAATTTGGTCGAGGCTGTATAGGGAAGTTTTTATTCGGTAGTGGGGAATGCAGGATTCAAAATAACATCTAGGGTTATAGAGCACTATTTGAGTGGAAGCACAGCTAGCTAACAGAATGAGAAAAGCCCTGTGCTTCAGACACACCCCCTTGAGTCAAACCAGTGAAAGCTTTGCTATGTTTAGTTTTTTCATTCTATTGTTTTGTTATGGATGGATCTGAATGGATCATGCAAACACTGTCATTATTATGTTTCAGTCATTGTACTTTCATGATGTTGAATGTTTTAATTGAAAATGGAAACCTGAAGCACATATTTTGGAAATACTGTATTGAGACCTCCATATATTTTAGAAATTAAATTTGGTATCGTTACATCCCTGCTATTTACTAAAAACCTTAAGATCATTGGATGATGTTTTACTGTGGAGAAAGACAATGATACCAAAACCCACTGGCAAATACTTGGTGAATTTAGAGGGTACAATATTTAAGTATTGTACTTCTGTATTTTCTGTGCAAATAGAGCATGTTATGTAATACCTAAATAGGTATTTCTCTTCTCTCAGCACTGATTTTGAAGGCCCTATCAACAATTTACAAACTTGTCCAAAGTGATTCATATGTAACCAAAAGGTATGTATGCTCTAACTTAATAATAATAATAATAATAATAATAATAATAATAATTATTATTATTATTATTATAACAAGAATAAGAATCTGGTTTAATTTTTACTAGCAGCATGTTGATGTGCAAACAGAAATGACAGAATCTGCTGTTGCAAAAATAAAAAGGAATTTAAATCTGTGTTTGGTTTAATTGTAATTATACTGTAACTGTAACTATATACACACAGTCCTATAATTTATATTGTGCATGGAATTAAAGAATGGGCTTTCTTCTTCTTCACACTGGAATGGTTTTGACTCATATCTTGTGGAAAACAGGGATATCTATTATAATGACCCCCAGCTATTTGGATCACAGAAGACTTTGGATGCCATTGTTGATGATATATCATGCTTGCTCAGAGTTCCTCGGCGGAGCCTACATGTGGTACATTTCCTAGCACACACCCACTCAGATGATGTTGGACTTTCCAAAAACCCTGATGTGGTTATCAAAACCCCTTAAGCATTGCCTGTGTTATACATTCAATTCACTGCAGCTTATATTTGATAGCCTACCACTAAAGTTGTTTTCCATGGAAGATATACTTTGGTCGCTGCTTTTCTTGTTCTTGTATCAAAACATTGATATTTTGCTCAATACTGTTCTGTCCTCAATCTTTGTATTGTGGACAGAACAGTAAAATAGGACAACATATTTTATGAATGTAATGCAATAAACAAATACACAGATATAGCACTGCTTTGCCATTTGAATATAAATGTAACAAAAATATGACCAAAAACATCACACCATTTTTGTGTGTATGTCTATCATATTTACTAGTGAGCAGTCTGACTACCATTTTAGGTCCAAATAACTGTATTGCTGCTCTCAGCAGTGTATGGAGGATAATGGAATAACTTGTTTCAACACACCTGTGCAATTGTCACACATAACCTAAAAGGGATTTTCTAAGTGAGGACAAGATTTTTTTCTTTGCTTCTAAAAATGGATGCAATCCATGCTGCTATGAAATTTTAATGTGCATATATTGTATGTAAAGTACTGTGCAAAGGACAAAGATCAGTGAAATGGCCATTCAGTACTTGATTATTTTCTACATTTCAGTGCATTAATTCCATTTTCAATCAGCCATACAGTACTTGGATATTACAAATTAAATCTTTACACATTTCATACTGTTTTTACTGTTAAAGGCCTGTGTGATTTTCTGTAAAAACATTTCCCCATAATTGCTCAATATTGGTATAGTTCATATAACACACAAAGGTCTTCAACAGTAAAAAATAGTATGAAAGCTGTATATATTTCATTTGTAATTCTGAACTAATATTGACTTGCATAAATGAAAATTTAATTAATGTACTGTACATTTTCCCATCATAATTGTTTGCCACCAAGTAATTAAAAGTAATTCCTAAATGACCATTTGATTGAAAATGAAGTGGTGGCCTCTGACATTTGCACAGTACTGTATGTTCAGATGGTGCAGATACAAATGGTTTGGTGTGTATTGTTGAATTATATTAGTGGAGCATGCTGCGTAAGTATATTTAGATTTTATGCCTGTATTTGTAAGAAGTCCTAGGGTTGGGCAATGTGATGATCAAATATTGTGATTTTTATTGTGATTGCTAAATACTCTTTTGAGTTCAAGCAGATACAGTGGATATAAAAAGTCTACACACCCTTCTTCCAGGTTTTTGTGATGTAAAAATTTAAACCAAGATAAGTAAGATCTTTTCCCATCTTTAATCTGATATAGCAACAACAAAATTCAATTGAAAAATGAAAAACATTTTAGGACAGTAGCCTGGTTGCATAGGTCTTTAATTAAAATTTTGTTAAAGCAGATTTTGCTTGCAATACAGCACTCTGCCATTTTGGGTAACAGTGTACCAACTTGGCACCTCTGAATTACCTCTGAAGACCTGTTAATTCTGAGTACAGTCACATGCCCCATTATAAAAGGGTGTGCACACTTATGCAACCAGGATATTGTGAAGACACTTCACGGGGTTAGCACCCTCTTATTACGTTTTCTTAATTTAATCCCACTACATCTCCAGAGGGCTCAACATTGCTGTCTGCCATCCCTGGTGCACTCCCTCTGCGTCTGACAACCCAGTGGTAATTTTGAGGCCCAACTGATGTTATTTCTTTTTACATATGACCAGTGGCTGCTCTGTTCAGCTGCCTCGAAGAGATCTTTTATCGCTTGCCAGTGTCCCAGGATTTAGACTCAGTAAGCTTAATATATCAGATTAATACCAGTAAGCTTAATATATATAAAATCATCTTTTATTCTGTAATGTGATGTGGTTTAAATTCCAAGTTTTTGTCAGTAATGTTGTTGTTAATTTTTTTTTACTTCACTTAAAAAAAAATAAAAATCTAAAATATATATTTAAGAACAACAATGGAATAAAATGCAAAAATTATTTCAATATCATTTCATAAGTTGAAAGTTAGGGGTTAGGGTTCATGGTGATGGCCACCTCCCAATTGAAAGTACCCAATAAATGATGATTTTATATATATATATATATATATATATATATATATATATATATATATATATATATATATATATATATATATATATATATATATATAGTTTACTGATATTTAAAACATTTTTGTGTTTCAATAGCTAATAGGAGGATCTTAGTAAACATCTAAGATTTGAATACTTAAATGCTTTTTAAATGTGGTTTTTGATTGTGGGACAGCAGTTTGCATCAATTCTGTAGAATGGCCCATATATTATGATGCATATCTTTTATCATAGAAATGCCTTTGAGAATCATGAAATGATATATTTTTGTCACATTGCACA